>NW_026782219.1:922500-1092500 GCF_031769215.1 Ylistrum balloti | reverse complement strand
TTAAATTATTTACCAACGAATTACTTTCAGTTGGTGGGTATATTGCTCCTGTCCGTCGGCTGTATTGTGAAATGGGGCGGAGACATAATGGACGATGTATTAAGCGACTGGTACAGCAACTTCCGGAAGGCACTGGAGGAAGCAGGAGTAGATAACTCTAGTATTGCCAATTTCAACATCGAAGAATTTATGCAGGATACTGCCATAGCATTCATAGTGATTGGAATTTTCTTCTTTCTCTTGGGTATTATTGGCTGTCTTGGGGCGTGTTGCAAGGTCCGCTCACTGCTCATATGTGTAAGTAGCTATGAAGTAATGAGAAATTATATTAAACATGCTTCTGTGTATCTTAAACGCTGCGTTGTTTTGCTTTTTTGGCCATGTGTAAGATCCTCTGAAAAA
This sequence comes from Ylistrum balloti, assembly GCF_031769215.1. Classification (NCBI taxonomy): domain Eukaryota; kingdom Metazoa; phylum Mollusca; class Bivalvia; order Pectinida; family Pectinidae; genus Ylistrum; species Ylistrum balloti. Next base: position 1,092,098 of record NW_026782219.1, on the reverse strand, counting down.
TTATGTGCATTGTAATTCAATCCACAAAACTCAGTTGATTTTTGTATTTGTTTTTTTTTTTGGTTTTTTTTTTTTTTGGGGGGGGGGGAGGGGGTGGGTTTATCTTATTACAGCAGAACCGCAGCTGACATTCAAGTGCAACCACACTGAAGTGTACCGCTGAAGGAGGTCACAGGTCACATCATATAATGGGTGAACCAGTCGTTACACTAACACAATACTGAAAATTAAGCCCATGAGTACCAACAACCACATCAGTCTCTACGAAAGGACAAAATCAATTTCTTAAGTGATGTGTTCATCTATATCTCGACCAATCATCATGTAGTGTTTTAGTGATGGTCATTAGTTGTTGGGTTCGGTTGTTTGATTGTAGCACTGTTGTTGTTGTTTATTACAGTACTCTGTTGTCGTGGTGTTGGTGATTATTGTGGAGCTTACATTCGTCATTCTGCTGTTCGCGATTCGGGATGAGGTAAGAGGTACTTTAATAGCGTGTAAGACAATGAAAAGAAATAAGCAATCTTGATATGCAAATAAGTCCATACACAAACAGATAAGTCCATACACCATCAAATAAGTCCATACACAAACAGATAAGTCCATACACCATCAAATAAGTCCATACACAAACAGATAAGTCCATACACCATCAAATAAGTCCATACACAAACAGATAAGTCCATACACAAACAGATAAGTCCATACACAAACAGATAAGTCCATACACAAACAGATAAGTCCATACACAAATAAATAAGTCCATACACAAACAGATAAGTCCATACACCATCAAATAAGTCCATACACAAACAGATAAGTCCATACACCATCAAATAAGTCCATACACAAACAGATAAGTCCATACACCATCAAATAAGTCCATACACAAACAGATAAGTCCATACACCATCAAATAAGTCCATACACAAACAGATAAGTCCATACACCATCAAATAAGTCCATACACAAACAGATAAGTCCATACACAAACAGATAAGTCCATACACAAACAGATAAGTCCATAGTCCATACACAAACAGATAAGTCCATACACCATCAAATAAGTCCATACACAAACAGATAAGTCCATACACCATCAAATAAGTCCATACACAAACAGATAAGTCCATACACCATCAAATAAGTCCATACACAAACAGATAAGTCCATACACCATCAAATAAGTCCATACACAAACAGATAAGTCCATACACAAACAGATAAGTCCATACACAAACAGATAAGTCCATACACCATCAAATAAGTCCATACACAAACAAATAAGTCCATACACAAACAAATAAGTCCATACACAAACAGATAAGTCCATACACAAACAGATAAGTCCATACACAAATAAATAAGTCCATACACAAACAGATAAGTCCATACACCATCAAATAAGTCCATACACAAACAGATAAGTCCATACACCATCAAATAAGTCCATACACAAACAGATAAGTCCATACACCATCAAATAAGTCCATACACAAACAGATAAGTCCATACACCATCAAATAAGTCCATACACAAACAGATAAGTCCATACACAAACAGATAAGTCCATACACCATCAAATAAGTCCATACACAAACAAATAAGTCCATACACAAACAGATAAGTCCATACACCATCAAATAAGTCCATACACAAACAGATAAGTCCATACACAAACAGATAAGTCCATACACCATCAAATAAGTCCATACACAAACAGATAAGTCCATACACCATCAAATAAGTCCATACACAAACAAATAAGTCCATACACAAACAGATAAGTCCATACACAAACAGATAAGTCCATACACAAACAGATAAGTCCATACACAAATAAATAAGTCCATACACAAACAGATAAGTCCATACACCATCAAATAAGTCCATACACAAACAGATAAGTCCATACACCATCAAATAAGTCCATACACAAACAGATAAGTCCATACACCATCAAATAAGACCATACACAAACAGATAAGTCCATACACAAACAGATAAGTCCATACACAAACAGATAAGTCCATACACAAACAGATAAGTCCATACACAAACAGATAAGTCCATACACAAATAAATAAGTCCATACACAAACAGATAAGTCCATACACCATCAAATAAGTCCATACACAAACAGATAAGTCCATACACAAACAGATAAGTCCATACACCATCAAATAAGTCCATACACAAACAAATAAGTCCATACACAAACAAATAAGTCCATACACAAACAGATAAGTCCATACACAAACAGATAAGTCCATACACAAACAGATAAGTCCATACACAAAAAAATAAGTCCATACACAAACAGATAAGTCCATACACAATCAAATAAGTCCATACACAAACAGATAAGTCCATACACCATCAAATAAGTCCATACACAAACAGATAAGTCCATACACCATCAAATAAGTCCATACACAAACAGATAAGTCCATACACCATCAAATAAGTCCATACACAAACAGATAAGTCCATACACCATCAAATAAGTCCATACACAAACAAATAAGTCCATACACAAACAGATAAGTCCATACACCATCAAATAAGTCCATACACAAACAGATAAGTCCATACACAAACAAATAAGTCCATACACCATCAAATAAGTCCATACACAAACAGATAAGTCCATACACCATCAAATAAGTCCATACACAAACAAATAAGTCCATACACAAACAGATAAGTCCATACACAAACAGATAAGTCCATACACAAACAGATAAGTCCATACACAAACAGATAAGTCCATACACAAACAGATAAGTCCATACACAAATAAATAAGTCCATACACAAACAGATAAGTCCATACACCATCAAATAAGTCCATACACAAACAGATAAGTCCATACACCATCAAATAAGTCCATACACAAACAGATAAGTCCATACACCATCAAATAAGTCCATACACAAACAGATAAGTCCATACACAAACAGATAAGTCCATACACAAACAGATAAGTCCATACACAAACAGATAAGTCCATACACAAACAGATAAGTCCATACACCATCAAATAAGTCCATACACAAACAGATAAGTCCATACACCATCAAATAAGTCCATACACAAACAGATAAGTCCATACACCATCAAATAAGTCCATACACAAACAGATAAGTCCATACACAAACACATCAGCCCTTACAAAGGCATTTTGTCAATATAATGTAAATATAAACAAGTTGTCAGGAGGCACTTCTTCCAAAGGTGTGATAATGTTAATACCGAATATATCTTTAAACGCAAACCTTTCAAAACTGTCATGTTTATAAACACAGAAAGTATGGAAAAATACGTTTCCTTCGCATTGTATTGTATATAGATAAACCAGAAACACGAAGGGGATTTTCTACATACACCTTTGGGATAAACAACTAACATTTGATTTAGCGGTTATACAAACTATTTAACACTATATCTCCAAACATTCAGCGACACTGATGCCTTTATGTAAGTACTTGTATCGATATCTTCACGGAGATGTTTGCCACAATTCCACACTACTAAATAATTATACATAATGTACGTTTGAACCTGAACTCGTTGACTTTGCCACATGATGTTTTGCCACAGGAAAAACAATTCTATAAATTACCTAATTTGTTTTTATTTTTTTGAACACAGGTAGATAAATGGCTCAAGAAGCCATTGGAAGAAGCTATCGCGGATGATTACACTGGCACAAATGGAACAGACGCCGTCACTCTCGGACTAAACTTCATAATGTCGGAGGTTTGCTACATTTCATATCATTGCTTTGACGGTGAAGGCAACAATATATGCATGATGCTGAAGAGAAATATTAGTAATCCTGGGTCACTTTCCCGAGGGGGGAGGAGGTGGGGCTGATCGCCTTCTGTCGGAGGGATGGGGGGGGGGGGGGGGGGGGTCCGGGGGGGGGGGGGGGGGGGGAGGGGGGGTATCACCTTCTTAGTCTTGGTGGAAACTGGAGTGCGAGCAGAAAATCTTCATGGTCAGGCACGTGACGAAATACCTTGTTACAGCTAATCTGTCGGGAGGGATCGCCTTCTGTCGTCATTTTCATAATTTTGCGAATGAGTAAAAGATTGACATGCAAATTATTGCGGACATCAGAGGTTTTTCCAACTGTACTTTTGTTCTTATTTTCCATGAATCTGTTAGTTTTACTATGAAATATGGGAAAACCTAATCATTTACCAAAATTGTTTCCCGGCACAATGGTTTGGTTTTCTTTTGTTCGTTTCACCAAGACTACAGTATTATGTGTCCCAGGACCCCAATATTGGGACATAATTAGGACATAATGGCATTTTATATACAAAAATACATAGATACTTATCACCGGATAGCTTGTATTAATAATAATAACAATGAACCGACACGGCTTGTATTTATCTAATACACGTATCTTTTAATTTTTTTTTAAGTTCGAATGTTGTGGAGTTGAAACCTACACCGAGTTCAATGCCACGGCGACAAAATGGCAGAAGCTGGTACCAAATCAAGTGATTCCTCTGATTTGTTGTCGGAACGCTACCAAAGACAACATCGACTGTCTAACCAGCCCGAATGGCAACAATTCATTCTCTGACAAGGTATGCCATTCTGTACGAGTAGTGACTTTGAATGTCAGTTTTACATAGTTAACATCTTATGTCAAAAGGTATTGGTATTTATAACATCGTGGTACGTAAATGATAAAAAAACGAGCTGATTAAATCTCGCTTCTGTAGATGTGATTTCATTCATGTATAAGAATGAAGACGATTATTATGAAGAATTATTACCTTATAACAAAAACGATGGAATATTAAAGTGCATTTAACAGCTTTAAAAAAATGTGTAAAGATTCATTATCAAGCGAAACGACTTAAGGATTAAGTGCTCAAAATGTAACAAACAGGACAAAATACTATACTTATCATTGCTTTTCATACAATGAAGCAGAAGACGTCCACACTTCCGAAACATATGGTCTCCTTTTCCAGAATCTAACGATTTACATCTTTCTCTTTTCAATTTTTCATTAGTTGTCTAGGATTGAATCAAAATCAATTTGTACTCTCAAAAAAGCATTCATAAACTTCAAAACCAACTAAATTCAAAGACAAGAAACATTCAACAAAGCAGTCTTATTCTCTTTGGAACTTTCCAAGCCTTAATGTAAATCTGTCTGTTGTTCAAATTTTACCTTGGGTTTATTGAATTGAGTTTGGATTATGATTGTGTTGACGTGTCGATATTTTGGGTTGCTTTAATTAACCGTTAGCCGTCATCCTGTTAACTAATAGTGTTTAACTTATAACCAAACAATAGTGTACGGTCTTAATCCGAATTTAAACCACTTGTCATACTGTTCCATACTTCTGCTGTCTCGCTAATGTCAAGGGTATTGTCTGCTTCCAAACTTTTTGCTGTCTATATAATAAATTTTCTGCGTATTGTCCCCATGTTCCAATATAATGTTCCAAACTTTTTGCTGTCTATATAATGTCTAGGATATTTTCTGCGTATGACATAAATGTCCCCATGTTCCAAACTTTTTGCTGTCTATATAATGTCTAGGATATTTTCTGCATATGACATAAATGTCCCCATGTTCCAAACTTTTTGCTGTCTATATAATGACAGAAATGTGACATTGCATTTAAACTAGAATCCTTACACTACAAGCTTTATTTATTTCTGATTCGTCAGATTTGTCAGTACATAGACAGTTCTTGTGGATATGTTGTACGTCTTATTGAGATATCATATTTTACAGCATAAGGGGAAATACCATTCCGGAATTTGATCGGTTTTGTTATTAGTTTGTACATAAATCCGGAAAAATTTACCGGGACTTGTTTTAAAATAATAATCCAGATTGAAGCTGAACAAAATGGAGACATCAGAACCTTGAAGATCGTGTCTTCCGTTTTATTTTATTGTCAGGATATAATTTTACATCTGAAGTACACTACACAGTACACAGCGTCATTCCATCCAGTATCGACAGGGAAAAAATTGGGATTTTCTTTGAATTTTTCATGTTGATGTGTTGCATTATAACCTGGTTACCAGGCCTGATAATTTGGCTTCAACATTTTTACATTGCCTCATAGTGACTTCGCTGAATTGACCAAAATATGTCAACAGTTACACTAATGTCTACCTGAACAAACTGGAAAGGCTAAGGGCCTTTCGAATTATACTTTTGTGCTGGTGAAAATATTTGTATCGTTAAAAACCCTTTCGTGTTATATGTGCGACGTATGTGTGCAGTCATTTGCACCAAGGGGAGGCAACTCGTCTATCTAATACAAAAACCTAGTTGGTAACACTCAGTCGACGAAAGATAACTCGCACACAATTTGATATTTCTTTAATTAAGATGGTTCTATGCTGGGATTCGAGTCAATTTTTTTTACCCGTTCGAGGTAACTACGACATCGAGTTAGTTTTTATTTCATGTAGATTCATGCTTTAATTGGGATCAGTTCATCCGTACGACGATATTCGATATCGTAAAACTGCCCGGATATATTGAAAAACCTTTCTTTGTTATTCCAGGGGTGTTATGAAGCCATTGAGGACTGGGTCAATGACAACGCTGACATTTTGATAGGATCTGGAGCCGGGATAGCTGCCGTGGAGGTAGATTTAGTTTACGGAAATAGACGTAGAATTTTGAATATATTTTCAGTTTCGAAAAAGAACTTCTTTTAGACACTTTATGTTATTATATGTTACACGATCTTACTCGAGTTTCAGTATGATATATGAATTTATTAAATGAATATTCAGAATTAGTATTTTGACAAGCTAAAACCTAAAAAAACAAAAAAAAAAACAAAAAAAAACAAAAAAAATCACATTTGAAATGAAAATGAATAAAAGACCCTTTCAGATAGATCTTTAGCAAATATGGGAGAAAATGGCATACATGAACGCCCGCTCTATATCGGAAATCTCCATCGCTATGTCACAACGCCATCTGTGAATGTGTGACGTCATTTGATTATCTAAACTGACGTCACAATAAGTTATATTACACATGAGTAATATGCATAATAATTGATTTATTCACTGGTAAAAAATTTGATAATGTAATAAAAGATTGATTTCGTGTAGGCTGGGGTATTTCAAGCATACTTAATATCAACTTTATTTTATTCCACAACAACATGCGAATACACAGCAAAGTATACAGAGGAATTAATTATTGTATACAACATAAACGTGATAGGTAAAGTTTTCAAAGACATATTTTTCTTCCCTTGATTCGCCTTTCTGAATACACTATATGCTATTTCTAATATGGTTTTGTTTTAATGCAGATTCTGTTGGTCCTGTTTGCCTGTATCGTGTGCGCAAAGAACAAATCAGAAAAGAGACGTGGTTATGAATCGTACTGATAAATCAACTGTGAGTTATTGACATTACCGTGGAGGTTTTACTATAACATCTCATCTGGACATGAGAGTTGTAGAAATTTGGAGAAATGCTGACTTGTTTACAAAGCGTTATTTATATAACATTATTCGCATGAAGACGACTTTTCATCACAAACTTCTAAATTTACATATATAGTTCAAGAACATTCATCAGAGATTTCGTCATCTACATACAGTTTTCATAAGAATTCTTCACAGATTTCTCAATCTGCATCAACTCTATCCTACATTCCATCACTAACGTCTATATCTACATAACCTACTGAGTTTACTACATTTCATAACACAAATTATGATGCACTAAAAATCTGTGAAATTAATTAAATACAATGTCACGTGATATAATTATCATATAATGATGCTACATTAGTAGTCTGTTATCTGTAAAATCTATGTATTCCTTACTTCTTTTAAATTTAATTGATTGTCATATATCTACACATATAATCTTACATTGCTGTGATGTTTGAAAACTTTGTAAAAGACATTTTAAAATTAAAGAACACTGTCATGTATTTTAGTTAGAAGAAAAGAGTTCAGTGGTATTTTTTAGTCTGATAAATCATTGATAATTAAAATTGATATTCTTTAACCAGCAAAATCTGAACGTATCACAGCACCACGGATTTCATTTGGTGCTAACCTTATTGTAAGTTATTTTCATCAAGTAATTTTATTTGTCATGTTTTCATTACTGTAATGTAATAAATAAATGGATAGCAGTTGGTGTGACTGTCATAACTACTGTATAACTGGTACATAACCAGCTGATCTGACTGAAATAACTACTGTATAACTGGTACACAACCAGCTGATCTGACTGTAATAACTACTGTATAACTGGTACACAACCAGCTGATCTGACTGTGATAACTACTGTATAACTGGTACATAACCAGTTGATGTGACTGTAATAACTACTGTATAACTGGTACATAACCAGTTGATCTGACTGTGATAACTACTGTATAACTGGTACATAACCAGTTGATGTGACTGTAATAACTACTGTATAACTGGTACATAACCAGTTGATGTGACTGTGATAACTACTGTAAACCTGGTACATAACCAGTTGATGTGACTGTGATAACTACTGTAAACCTGGTACATAACCAGCTGATCTGACTGTGATAACTACTGTAAACCTGGTACATAACCAGCTGATCTGACTGTGATAACTACTGTATGACTGGTACATAACCAGCTGATCTGACTGTGATAACTACTGTATTACTGGTACATAACCAGCTGATGTGACTGTGATAACTACTGTATAACTGGTACATAACCAGTTGATGTGACTTTGATAACTACTGTATAACTGGTACATAATAACCAGCTGATCTGACTGTAATAACTACTGTATAACTGGTACATAACCAGTTGATCTGACTGTGATAACTGCTGTATAACTGGTACATAATCAGTTGATGTGACTGTGATAACTACTGTATAACTGGTACATAACCAGTTGATGTGACTGTGATAACTACTGTATAACTGGTACATAACCAGTTGATCTGACTGTGATAACTGCTGTATAACTGGTACATAACCAGTTGATGTGACCGTGATAACTACTGTATGACTGGTACATAACCAGTTGATCTGACTGTGATAACTACTGTATAACTGGTACATAACCAGCTGATCTGACTGTGATAACTACTGTATAACTGGTACATAACCAGTTGATGTGACCAGTTGATGTGACCGTGATAACTACTGTATAACTGGTACATAACCAGTTGATGTGACTGTGATAACTACTGTATAACTGGTACATAACCAGCTGATCTGACTGTGATAACTACTGTATAACCAGTTGATCTGACTGTGATAACTACTGTATAACTGGTACATAACCAGCTGATCTGACTGTGATAACTACTGTATAACTGGTACATAACCAGTTGATCTGACTGTGATAACTACTGTATAACTGGTACATAACCAGCTGATCTGACTGTAATAACTACTGTATAACTGGTACATAACCAGCTGATCTGACTGTGATAACTACTGTATAACTGGTACATAACCAGCTGATCTGACTGTGATAACTACTGTATGTATGAATGTAGGTTAATATCGGAAACAATTGATTACTAGTCATGAATTTATCGTATGATAACATTATGCACAGCTGTTTAAAATCGGTGGTAAATCTACTATTGTAATAACTTGTACAAAACCAAGTAGACTAACATTAGTCTACATTACCAGGTGAACTAATGACTGTATAAAGGACACACAAGGTAACAACGATATTTTGGTCAAATATGGAACTAGACACATTATAACCCATTAACTTAATAATACCGATGTCTCGTCCTTTTCGGAGTCGTCAGTAAAATTAGCATTACTTGATGACTAGGTGTTCTATAGTATCGCGTGACTTATTGGGCAATTATGGACCAAGCCATATATAAACACCGAGACCATCACTCATATCCCTGACAATATCCAAAGAATATCTCCTTTCTCGTAATCTTCATCTTAAATAACTAAGGTAGGAAATGGTTTTGTGATAATGTAATTAAATGTTGTCATTCGTTTGTCGTGCGTGTGTACGCACTTTCTAAAGATTTAAGAGAATTTGTTCGAATTCCTGAGCTTTGCTGAAAACTGGAAAAGAACGTAATTTACCAAAAACTTGCTGTATATCGTATGATGACAATAAATGCAGCATACGTCTTGCAGGTCAGAGATGGCTTATATTCAGGAGCACGAGAGAGTTTTAGAATAAGGTGTGCTCTATTCCACTCTACCATAAGAAGAGTTGAGTAGAAGTAAGACACATACATAATCAGGGATTCATTTCCGTGTCTTTCAATAGGGGGACATTTCTGTCCCAATAGTAATACTTGGAATATTCGTTTTGTCTTCCACCGATATTTTACTCTATCCCTGATGCCCCCGTTGACATCCGTCCTCTTACGCCTGTTGCAATGACATTAACATGTAATTACAAAAACAAGTTTATCAAGCGTGGATAAAACAAAATTGATTAGCTAGATAAGTTTTCACTAAGTAATGACATGTACAACTGTTTGTTTCAAAACTAATTACATTATTAGTTAATGAGTCCTCGGTATAATTATGGTAACTAATTAAACACGGATGACTGATTCTGTTAGGTGTTTGTATCGGGTAGTAATATACCTGGAAACCCCTGGGCTTTAGTGTCTGTGTCAACAGGCTCAAAATGTTAATGATTGTGAAAATCAGGCGAGTAAAACGGGTCACTGAGCACAACCGCCCTCATATTAACATATTAAATAGTGCTAACGAAACAATTCGACTGACAGTTTTATACTGTGTGTAAACATGCTGTGTTAAATACTAACACAAATACTGGTATTTAGATAGATTGGTTTCGTTTCGTTTTTAATTATCTAAAGTCCTACAGTCAAAGGTCAATTTTGACGGCACTGATATGTTTGTGAAATAAGTGTTCATTGAGTGTTTGGTGTGGGGGCTGAAAAAATACTTGTGTAAGCCTCTTGGCGATACAGAGGAATTGACGTCAACAAATACATTATGTACTTGTAAATAAAAAATCCTAATTAGATACATTGTAATGAATTAAACTTCATGCTTATGGCTTAATTGTTAAGACCTATGGAATGTACTGTCAGAGGCGCTGAAAAAGCACCCCATTTACTAACATAAAAAATGACAAAGGGCACTGAAATAGTGGGATATTTAATCAGTGAGGAGTAACTATAATTTTCAAAGACGCATTGCGTTTTTCTAACGCATACTCACATTGATGCTAAGCACTGTTATTTTCAGTATTTGTCCAGAAGAAGTATTTGATAGCAATGAACAAGATACACAATACTGTATGTGTTTTCAATTTAAGTCAGTTGTTCAATTTTTATTGCAAAAATACGTGTTATAATTTCATGTTGAATAAATTATAGATTAAACTAGCGTTATATGCAGCATTTGAATAAGAAGGACAAACTTAATCGAATCTTATCAACGTTTTTTATAAATACAAAAAACGTATAACACAATCATGACTTTTTAATGAACTCGGTACTCGATAAGAACATACATTGACAAAGAAGACCGTGTCATAAAATGGTACTTTGATATATTTTAGATATAAATATTTCATTGTCAACTTATTTTTCGGTAATATTTTCAGTCAGATATTCTGTTTTAACGTTAATTAATCACCGAAAAGGTTAATTTCATAATGACGGTGACATTTTCCTCTGATGTCCAAGCGGGGAATCTGCCGTCTACAGATTCGCTGGTGACATGTGCTTTTTATTTGGTAATCAATCTATATTATTAATCTATCTATTTTAACTACTTTGAGTTAAAATGCTTTATGGGGCACTAATTTTCACGGCTGGACATATGAACAATTGAATATGTTTGTAATCATGTTAAACTCTTTCACACAATTAGAAAGTGTTAAAATTATTTATAATGAATTTTATTACAGTAGTCACGTCACAGCATAATTGACATGCAAGGTTTTCATTACGAGCTCAGTATTTCAATATTGTTTTTGATTACGAATCATACCACGCAGATATCAACGTTGTTTTTCCAAAAGAAATGGACAACAGACAGCAACAAAGCAGGAGGCGGACATACTGCGCATGCGTACTGTTGCTGCTGTCTGATGACTATGTTTATCCCAAGCTTCGGAAAACATGCTACAAATTATTTCATAACAGCGTGTTCATCCCTACGTGTGTGTCCACATGATCGACTAACGTGTAATGTCTGATAATTCTAGTCTTTCAATGAGCGAATTGTTCTCATGTTAACTAATACAAGAATATTGTCCAATGGTACACACAGGAATAGGTAACGTGATTTGTATTACCTTTTTAATTTCTGTCGGTAAAATAATTAGGTACCTTTCACTTTGATCAACATCTTTGCTTTCTTGAGACCATTAAAATCTCGGAACCCGCGCCAACACATATATTCAGGACCTGTCCCAAAACCATACAGACCGTTAAGGTTCTGAGAGAGGCAGTCGTTCAGCCAACCTGCACCTTTGAAAGAGACAACACAACTTCCGCCATCTCTTAAGTCATTATCGATGTCCATAGTAGAAAACTGCATCTCGTTGTGGTAGGACATACTATCACCTACAACAAAACGGAATACGATAAAAAAAAATCTGTCACATATAGCTGTGAAGTTTGATATGTTATATATATAGGTATTCTATCGTTCACACGGTGTAAATGAGTTCATACCTTTTCTAAGGACCTTTAAAGCCTTTTACGATTGGAGTTAAAGCAAAACGTTGAAAATCACTGTCAATGAGACGCTTAGAGTATAGTATATATATGTTTTATCCGAAAGTATGCCGTGTCGTGTTCAGCTATCAATATGATGCTGATTACGGGGTAGTGATTATACATAGAAGGAAATTAATTGGACCGAACTCTTCATCGTTTCTTGTAATCCAGTAATCATACTCAAACCCATCGACCATACCTGAGAGTAATTTTCGAAATTTACTGGGCAGTTTCAAGGAATACCTGAACACGACAGATGGATAAGGTCGAAGTTTAAGATTGCCTCATCATTACCAATAGTTTCTTACCTGCAGTTCCTACATAACCATCTACATGCAATCTATAATTGTCCGCTTCTGGTGATACATAGAAGGTATCAAAATAGGAACATTTCCTGACATCATTTACATCGTACAATTCCACCATCAGCACAGTGTTTCTTTCCCCAGTTAGTGTGTGAATGTTCTCCAATCCTGAAAAATTAGAAACAACAGTATCTGTAGCCTTAATATCAATCTATAGTGAAAAGAGATCTTAACCTTTTCAATCACGGGTCGATCGGCCAACTCTCGTATTCCAAGGGCATCTTTCTATGAACATTGAATATGTATATATATATATATATATATATATATATATATATATATATATATATATATATATATATATATATATATATATATATATATAATCTGATGAAGTATGAAGTATAATAAAAAAAGAAAAGTACTTGAAAACGTATCGGTGAAAAGCAAATATTTGTTATTATCAAATGTAATCAGACGGTCAACACTTTTTCATACCGGGACCACTGCATATTCACTTAAAAAGACGCCGAAACAACAGAGTGTTTTGATCTCCGGTTCTGATATTGATTTGACTTTGATAAACGTTTGTTTCACCTGAATATGGTTTAATTGTATTCAAGATGGCCGACAGGGAATTAGTATTGGCAATAAAAACCGACTTTTATTAAGATTTTTTTTCACAGTGAAAATATATGGCTAATGGAAAATCTTAGGAGAAAGTATTGATTAAATGTTATCGGTGAAACATTCTTGAAATTGAAATCATTTGACAAAGCGTTTTTCGTTCAGCTGTCAAAACTCTTCGTTTTTGCCAATTTTCAAAAACTCAATAGAACTAAATATATAGATGAGCTTGAACTTCAAACTTTCACTCGCTTTTTATTTTCACTCTTTTGACAATAGCGTAAAACCATTGAACAATAAACAGTGGCGACAGTTCGAAATATAAACGAGCTACGTTTCTATTTATGGTATTTACACCCCTTTTGCATCAATATTTCTTTTCGGGAGTCCCTGTGTAAATCATATTTTGCGTCTAGTTTCAATTAATTCTATTGACGTTAATGGTTTTGCCTTTGCTTCTACTGAATATTTGTTGAATTCGAAAAAAACTTTACTGTAACACAAGCTCACCCAGCCAGAATTCTCCTTCTGGACCGTTTCCAAATCCTTCCCTGTATTTTTCCCAATCTCTTTCAAAGTCAACAGAACCGTCAAAACGTTGGTGTATTACCTGTAACAAGCATTAAGCCAAATTATCGCAATTTTAACATGAATCAACGGTTAACTCGAAGGTTCTCATCAACATATATCGGATATTAGTTAGCTACATCAGTCCATCTTCAATCTATGGTGTCTGTGTACATGTCTCTGTATTTGATATTCTTGGAATTATTTGCAGTATACAATTTTTATGCGGTGTTTCGGCAGCTGACACACTCACAACACTTATTTTCGACAGAAACATTTGATGAAGAATATGTGAAAGTGTTACTGTCCACATTATGACCTCACAGAGAAATGTTATGCGACATGAAGCTTGACCTGTTTGATGCTCGTTAGTATACCTGGTGATTCCGTCTTTCCCAGTTCTCATTTGGGAACATGGCACTATTTACCGAATTTGATTGACTATTTTGCAGATATCTTCGATGAAACTGAAGACGCTTACACATTAGGAACCTTGTCTTATTGTCTGTGATCATTTCTGTGCATCGTCTGCCAATGCAATATATAATGGTTTTGCATAATCCAGTAGATCATGGACGGACTTAACAAAAAACCCATAGCATTAGGTTTTATACGCTTTACATTATACATCAAAATGCGATTTTGTATACCCTGTTTGGTGCTTAGCATATAATGGCAGAGGCAACACTAGTTGATAAAATAGCATCTGGTGGCGTGTTTTGAGATCGTGTCCAGGTGATGATATTTCATTGTGATAACACTATAAATGCGTTATTGTGTGACTACGTTATACGTACTTCAAACCACAAGGCATTGACTCCGAAAAATATGTAACCAATATGATATTAATCAGAAGTATTTACAATCTTGGCTCTACACAAATTACAAATAAAAAAAATTATATTATATAAAACTCTCATCATCCTTGTTTTTTCACTTTCACGCACTAATGAATACATGCAAATTTAAAGACACAAATATTCCCATTAAATACCATCACAGACTAACTTACCGTCCAGCTACCATCGTTTAGGTCCAAATTGCAAGGACAGAAGCGTTGCTCTAGGGTTAGAAAATAGCAATGTTGAAAAAAACCCATCAAAAATCATTCAAATACTAAAAACAGTATGAAAAAAGAACAAGATCACATTTTTTACATGATTTATATATAAAAAATGACTCTTTACTCAGCATCCTTCCATCGGAGTCGCTAAATGATAAATAGTACGTAACAAAGATCACTTAACTATTAACAAGCAAATACAAGAAATGTATGTTATAGCAATGAATTGCTGGCTGTAGGGTTTTGCATCGTCCCCTTGGCATTGTCCCCTTGGAACCATGCGACCATTGGGGTTTTGCATCGTCCCCTTGGCGTTGCCCTATTGGGACAATGCGACCATTAGGGTTTTGCATCGTCCCCTTGGCGTTGCCTCCCTGGGACATTGCGACCATTAGAGTTTTGCATCGTCCCCTTGGCGTTGCCCCCCTGGAACAAAGCGACCAGTAGGGTTTTGCATCTTCCCCTTGGCGTTGCCCCCTTGGAACAAAGCGACCATTAGGGTTTTGCGTCGTCCCCTTGGCGTTGTCCCCCTGGAACAAAGCGACCATTAGGGTTTTGTATCGTCCCCTTGGCGTTGTCCCCCTGGAACAAAGCGACTATTAGGCTTTTGTATCGTCCCCTTGGCGTTGTCCCCCTGGAACAAAGCGACTATTAGGCTTTTGTATCGTCCCCTTGGCGTTGTCCCCCTGGAACAAAGTGACCATTAGGATTTTGCATCGTCCCCTTGGCGTTGCCCTCCAGGGACAATGCGACCATTAGGGTTTTGTGACGCCTCCTATATACCAGCGTGACGATGCGAACATTAAAGGGTAAAGAGATGACTATATAATACCGTGAATTTATTGGGGAACAAATAACCAAAAATATAATAGATGACGATTTCCTTATGTAACATATAAACAAAAAAAAATTATAAATGACAATTTCCTTATGTCATATGTAAACAAAAAAATGATAAATGACAATTTCCAAATAAATGACAATTTCCTGCTGTAACTGGCAACTATAATAACGTGAATTTATCTAGGAACAAATAAACAAAAACATCAAAATGATAAATGACAATTTCCTGATGTAACAAATTAACAAAAACAAAGATAAATGACAATTTCCTGATGTAACAAATTAACAAAAAAAATAAACATAAAATGATAAATGACAATTTCCTGATGTAACAAATTAACAAAAACAAAGATAAATGACAATTTCCTGATGTAACAAATAAACATAAAATGATAAATGACAATTTCCTGATGTAACAAATTAACAAAAACAAAGATAAATGACAATTTCCTGATGTAACAAATAAACATAAAAAGATAAATGACAATTTCCTGATGTAACAAATAAACATAAAAAGATAAATGACAATTTCCTGATGTAACAAATAAACATAAAAGGATAAATGACAATTTCCTTATGTAACAAATAAACATAAAAAGACAAATGACAATTTCCTGATGTAACAAATAAACAAAAAAAAGATAAATGACAATTTCCTGATGTAACAAATAAACAAAAACAAAGATAAATGACAATTTCCTGATGTAACAAATAAACAAAAAAAAGATAAATGACAATTTCCTGATGTAACAAATAAACATAAAAGGATAAATGACAATTTCCTTATGTAACAAATAAACATAAAAGGATAAATGACAATTTCCTTATGTAACAAATAAACATAAAAGGATAAATGACAATTTCCTGATGTAACAAATAAACAAAAAAAGATGAATGTCAATTTCCTGATGTAACAAATAAAAAAAAAAGATAAATGACAATTTCCTGATGTAACAAATAAACATAAAAGGATAAATGACAATTTCCTGATGTAACAAATTAACAAAAACAAAGATAAATGACAATTTCCTGATGTAACTGATAACTGAAGAACAAAAAACGTCAACACGCAATTCGGCTTTTGTCAAGTAATTCTAGTTGAATTCTATAAGGATATATAGACGGCAAAGAAGGAGCCAGGACGCTCGCCTGAAAACTTCGATGAATGTAAAGAAACCACTATTGCAAAAATACTACCATATAACACTGATATTGTTACTCAAAGGCAGCAGATGGCTGATAGTCTATAACTTTGAAGTATCATTTACACTGACCTTTTAAAGAAATGTTACCATCAATATATCTTTCCAAAAAAAACAAAAAAAACAAAAAACAAAAAACAAAAAACAAAAAAAACAAAAACAAAAAAACCAAAAATAAAAAAAAACAAAAAACAAAAACAAAAAAACAAAAAATACAAAAAACAAACAAAAAAACCTAAACAAACAAATACAATTGATTATATTAGATCGCCTTAGTTACATGTATTTTTAAGTGATAATTGTGAAAATGAAAATTATTGTCAGCATTAACAATTAGTCAAACCACTTGCTTATCATCATTCATTAACTTAAATATGAAAGACAGCATTGTGCTTTATGTTTTCATTCTACTAACGTAATATTACAAAATTAGTCTAAAAATAACGTCAGTATTGGCTCAATGGGATCGATGACATCGCGTGATGATCGATGACGACACAATAATTGTCACATAATCAAATATAATAGATTCATATCATTGCAATCTAAAAACATTGAAATAAAAATACGAAGGTGTTTTCCGCCCAGAATTGCTAAAGTTACTTACGATAGTCGAGCTCTCGGTAAAACGGAAGTGGTGTTGGGCTTGGCGTGTTTGCCAGTGGTGTAGGTTCACAAAGAGGAAAGGACGTTGAGTATATACGACAAATCCCTGTATCGTTGCTATATGAGAAGGACAGACAATTGTATACTCCACAGTACACCCCGCACTTTGTCAGGCTGTCCAAAGTGTAGTTGTCTATCAAAGCATCACCGAACACAACATCACTAAATTCAGCGTGAATGGAAAAAGTAATGTTACGTATGACGATGGCGTCAACAGTTTGAACTGATATCACACATATTATCAGAACACATATCATGACTAATAAAAGATAAAAGAAACCAACTTTTTTTGAGAATAAATTACTCCGGATTACACTGACGTGAACCAATCACAGCTGAAATATACACCAGGTCACAGAAATTTTGTTGTCGTTTTCTTTGATTGTCTTTGCTCAAAAATCAGTTTGAGTCCACGCATAAGATTCTGAAATAAAAATAAATATTACATATTTACAGCTCAATAAGTACAAAAATATATTTATATCGTAAAGGCTAGTCATACCTTTGTTTCAACAACCATCAGCCTTGCAGTATAGTCTGAATATTGATTTAGTCTTAATGTCATCGACGAACATCGCAAACGGGTAGGACAGCAGATTTTCCGACATATACGTTCCTTTGCAATGAAAATGTGTTTCATATCTGATTAAACAGACAATATATAGTAGTAATCAATGAATAAAAAACATGATACAGTGCTATTCTTTATAGTATAAATAATGTTCATTTTATAGAATGTAA
The DNA here is from genome assembly GCF_031769215.1 of Ylistrum balloti. Lineage (NCBI taxonomy): Eukaryota > Metazoa > Mollusca > Bivalvia > Pectinida > Pectinidae > Ylistrum > Ylistrum balloti. The sequence goes on along the minus strand of NW_026782219.1, from coordinate 1,073,351 downwards.
GGAGCTGTTGAAAGCACAGTTGTCCCATATCTTACATGTTGTAAATTACGTCAACTAAGATGTAGTTTTGTGTTGCATTGATTAGCACCCTGTCATCAACTATGGCAAAGTGAGAGCATATATCCGGTGCGTGTGTTCGTTGGAGATTGTCATATGTTTATGCAAGCCCCTTTTGAAGCGTTGATCTGAAGCCGACATGTACAGTCTGTGGTACGAGTTTTTCCGTCAGTTGACGAATTCTTACAAGAAAACCGTGATAACGGGAACAGGCACTTGAATATCGAATCAACTGCGACATGAACACTCCAAAGGTTGTGGGTGCAGGAATGTTGCTATAAAGAAATGGAAAATTCAGTGTAATGTGCAAGTGTGAGTTGATGTAATCCCAAAAACGAAAATCAGAACAGATACATGTGTTGACTCAGCAGGCACAATTCTATAATTTGTTTCAGTTTGTGCAGTGTGGCCATATTTGGATAAACATTTAACAATTTCCTCTTCGTGTTATGTTCGTTTTAATATAATGCATGTTCATGTCTACACTCGGTCAATCACTTCTCTAAATGACGATATCTGTTGAACGGACATAAATAAACCAAGTACATTTGTATTAGTAAACAAAAACGTGGCTTGGAAAATTTGTTGAAAACTGGATGCAATCATTGTTTCGATTAAAAAAAAAAAGTAAATCTGTCGTCGATCAGTTTTTTTCTTATTGGGTTAAATCGCAGTTGACTCATATTTCAATATTGTTTAAAAAGTATTGAAAGGAAGGAGTCCAAGACAGATCCCCGGCGTAACCCGCAGTGATATTTCAGTCCTTTCTAAAGGATTACATTTTGTTTTTATCTTTCGTAGTCCAATCTTATTATATATATTTAAGTAACAGTTCAACATCTACATTTCATCATGCAAATTTACTAAAACATGTACTGTGAAATCAGTAATTTCCACGGATGTTTCATTTTCAATGGGTTTGCAGATTTATTTTACCCTCGGATTCAGATGTCACGGAATGAAAACAGTGAAAGATTCACTTAAATTTTAGTTCTACTTCATTTTCTTTTATCCACGAAATCAAGTGCCGTAATAATAATTTTCTGGTAAAAAAACAAAAACGCGAGAAATTCAATCCTTTCAAAATATGTTCCAAATTATCTTTATATGTCGGTAACAATTCAATATCAATATAGTTTAAAGACTACTTCCTCAATAGTCTACCAACATAATGTAATCAGATAGGGTGCCATGCAGCGAATTGCCCTGCGATAGGGTGTTCCGCAGTGGAGTACCTTGCGAAAGAGTGTCCTGCAGTGAAGTGCCCTGCGATAGGTTGTCCTGCAGTGAAGTGAAGTGCCCTGCGATAAAGTGTCCTGCAGTGGAGTACCTTGCTATAGGTTATTCTACAGTGGAGTGGCCTCCGACAGAGTGTCCTGCAGTGAAGTGCCTTACGATAAGGTATCCTTCAGTGGAGTTGTCATCAGTTTCGCACATTCAAAAGGTGGCCTACTAGAATAGACAGATGTAGGCGTGGAGAGACCGTCCTTAAATAGCCGTGATTGCTCGCAGTCGTTTAACAATAATTAGAACCATACTATGTTAACATGTCATCTAACTTATATATTAAGCGGTCGTCACTCACCTCTTTTCTTTGGTTGCTCCCTCTGAAGTAAACTCACTTATAGACTACATGCTTTTGATCATCCAATGCACCATTAAAACTTCCCAGGACATTTTTGACTAGCATGGTTACTATGAAGGTTACAGACTGCGTATTATGACATGATCATTATCTCGTCAAAACAGTGCCAATATGGAAGTCAATCATTACTTAATTGGTAACATTGTCGCCTGGGACTGGGAATTTTCTTTATCATGGTGAGTTATAAAACTGGATAAGCCGATTACTTTTCATGAATGTCTGGTCCCTGCAGTGTTCATCACAATTTGTACCTGATCATTAAACATTCACGTACATTCTAATTAACAGATACTCGGTGGGCTGAAATAAATTTTCCGGAATCCGTTGAGACATGGAGTTGTTTTGGTTTCTGCATCATTGAAAATACATTATGAAGTTGTTTGCTGAAACAGTCAACATGCAATACCCAGTGGACGGTATCGTCTAATTGTTTTGCAAAAAACAGCCAGCCTACTGGAATGAATAAGTCTTAATACTATTTTCTTATCCTGAATTTGCTCTTTTTGCAAGCAAGAATGCTAAAAATACTGGCAACGAATTCATAACAGTGTATGCAATTCTTCTACTCATTATTACGTGTACCGTGGAATTTGCTCAGCGAAAACGGCTCCAGGCCACTGACGTTCGTCGGTGAAACGATACCTGGACACGGGCGGAGTTACGGAGACGGAAATCCTGTCAACCATCAACCTTTATCGGCGGAACAAATCTCTCGATGTCTTCATTTGCATATACTCGTTTTCTCCTATAGTACTTGTTTATAGATTACATAGAAATGTTTGTGTAAGAAGTCTGGGCAGTAATACTGTATTTTCCAGTGTGTAATTATATGAAGTAAAATAATCAAAAGACGGGGGTACGCATGTGAAAATAATATTCATAATTCAAATTTACTAGACTTGGAAGTACAATTAGTATATGAATTTGTTTTAATTAATTTCATTTTATTTTAAATTTGACTGGTCATTGTACGTCGATGTCTTTTAATATACGTTTTGATATACATTGACTTGTGCCCTGGAACGAAAAGAAAACTAAATAAAATTTACTTCTCTGATGACTAAGGCGGATGTACCAGCTTATTTCTATGAATGACCCTTTAATGGATATATCCGGAGACGTATTGTCATGTCGGTACAACACAGTAAAACGCGTGCCCTGGCACGGCCCTACCACACCATCACGGCCTAATATTACACCAATTATTTCCTTGTAGATGGTTGTGTTTATAAATAAGAATAAAGATAGATGAAAAGGGACATCGTGTCTCTTTAAAGATATAATAATCATTGACACCTCTTTGATGCAACTAGCGCTCTTGACCACTAATAAATATTACCAAAGCCGGCGTATGAAAATAAACATAAAGGCATGTCTACGTGTGTAGTGCTCTCTAGGAACAACAGGTACATAGGACTGTATAGGACGGTTTAGTTTGCTGAAATTGTGTTACTTTAACGAAGGGGGAAGTTTTTAAAACACTTATACACATTTCCCCATAATAGGCTCACCCCTCCTCTAAAATGGGATGTACCATTTGTTGAAAACCAAGGATGCCTTCAGTTCCAACATAAGAGAGCTTTTAAAAAATGCTTTCCTTCTACTTCTTGCCCCTCCGGCCCCAGTGGGCCGGAACTCATTGGCCATACAAAATTGATGCTTCAGGTCAAATTGGGAAAACATCCAGGTATGTCTACAGAAGAAGAAGGCTTTTATAAAATTTGCTCTATTTCCACTATTAGGAACCAAAAGTTTATTAAAAAACTGACTTCTCTTCATCAAAGGATGATTCAGGCCAAATATGGGCAAATCTACTAATTTCTACAGGAGTAGGATTTTAAAGATTTTGCTCTATTTCCCCTATTGAGCTCCGTCCTTCTTGCCCCGAGGGAGGGTGTGTGTGTATCAGACACACCGTTTATAATTAGTTTCCTTCGCCTAAGCATGCTTCAGATCAAATTTGAACAATATCCTGCAATTTTTAAAGAGCGAGATAGATTTCAAAGAATTTGATAGCTTTTCCCTATTCGATTTCGCCTCTCTGGCCCCCAAGTGGACGAGACCAAACATTTATACAAAACTGATTTCTCGTAACCAAAGGATACTTCAGATCAACTTTGATTAAAATCTACTCAGTCGTTCAAGACTAGTTGTTATTTCTATAAAAAAAAAAAGTTGACGACAGCAACGGACGAAGCATTATCCTTATAGTTCACGCGGCTTACGGGTCATGTGAGCTAAAAAATGTAAACCTGGCATAGGAATGAATTAGTGGACGGCTTCATCATCATATAAGATATGTGTAGCAGTAAACAAATAATTTTGAAAAAGACTGAATATAAAGATAAGAGAGAGTAAGAAATCGAATATTGATTTCCATTCATAATCTGAATTCCTAGACCTGTTAATTCAAATTAGATCTCTTAGATAATAATAACAATAATTCACTGCAATAAAGCCGGTTTTGTATAACTACAGAAATTAAACTCCACATTAATATGTTTTACATTAAAAACTGTACATTAAATGCGGTTATCGCAATGAAATCGTATGTATGGATTCCGTAATCCATGTCACCACCATTTGTAAATGGGTCGGCGAATAATGGAAACACTGTACACATATGAGATATCCTAGCCAGGCATGTGTAGTTTCTGTTTCCATTCAGACATACATACATACATGTAATATACATGGATAAACACACGGAATGGAGACCTAGTTTTCAATCATCTAATAATTTCTTCGACATTTGACAATAAAAATTAATTTCAAACTTTACGAATTCACACAATTAGTCTAGTCATGTGGTGTTCAGTTATTTTCACTTCGTTACCAAACAAATCCAATCGAGGAGAGGTGTACTTAGCAGGTTGATATCTGAATTGAGTCAACATCGTGTGTTATGACCTTCACACCATCTCGTTTAGTGTAAGATGGGAAATAGAAATAATGACCTTTCCTCTATATCAGTCAGGCTAAACGAATTTACTGTATGTGATCTTGATATAAAGTCTGCCAGTCATAATCGATGTTCTCATGAAAATCATATTAACTATATGACCACACTGATCTATGATTTATTTTTTTGTTTTGTGTGGTAACGAAAAATATTGATCAATGCAACTGTAGCTATGCATTGTACAACGTGTTCATGATATTTATTTGTATTGTAGTATCTTCATTCTGTTGTTCCAGTGTCCGATCCAGAAGGTACCGTCCTCGTGTAGACTGATACACCAAGGTGTACTTTTGTCAGATGTATAAACAGCTCTCTTACAGCGTCCAGTGTTCCTGTCAATCAGTAGTACTGACTTGGTGATCAATTCCGCTACAAGGATATCACCAGCTCCGTCAAAACAAACATCGTACGGATAAAACTTTGATGACTGAGTAGAACTTCGGTTTGGGTTGGCCGTACTGAAGTCTTTACAGTGAAACTTTAGGTTGAGGTATTTATCCATCACGATGACGTACATTTGTTTGTCTGGTTCCTTATCCGCCATGTAGTCGTCATACGACATGCCATCATTGTCAAAAACAGCTACGTCACCGGTCTGTTTACATGACGTCATGTGATGAGGCATTACTGCGACCTGTCTACAAGGACCTCCCGCTCTAGATGATACCGCCCGTCCGTCTGTAGTGAACAGCTGTATTCCTCCCTTCATCCCCACCACTACCATGTCATCACTGGTGATACCAAGAGAAAGTGGCGTGTCGGTGACGTAAAATCGTTTAACAATATCACCACCTGTCGTGATTTCCCGGATACTTCTGTCATCAAGCACACAGAACCACACCCTGCCCGTGGTCTGGGATACAGATATCGATTGGACATTGACCTTACAATCGATCTTCTCCTTCACTGTGCCTTCAGTATCCACTCGGTACACACTATCACTATCCCAGTACGATAACCACGCCTCGTCACCAGTAAGACCTGTACGACATACATCGTAAGGAAATGATGGTGTAAACTCGTCAAGAACCACGGGGGTCGGAATCGGTTTGTACGGCTGATCCTCTCCGTCGACTAGTATCTTACCGAACATATGTTCCAACAGTTCAGTAGATATGCTTCCGGGTTTGAATTCCACTGTGTGTAATCTACCGGAAGTAGGTGGAACAGTGGAGGTATTCCTGATTTCCCGCACTAACGTTGTGACGTCAGCTGTTATCCCTGATGCCAGTATTTGTTGACATCTATCCAGTTTCGGTTTCAAGTCTTCTCTAAGATATCTGTTTAATGCTGTTTTATTTTTCTCAGAAATAGTCGCATTTAATTTTTCCAACTCGGTACATATGTTCACAAACATATCGATATTCTTGTCGATATCGTCTTTCATTTTTTCCCCCTGACGTTTAATGTCTCTGATAACTGCCTGATATTGTACTCCGTTTGTCTCATTCTCCCGAATATCTTCCTCATGTCGACCTTGGAGAGTTTGTCAATATACTGTTGTATTTCCCGTTTCTGGCTCGTCACGTATTCAGTAAGTTTCCCAAATGTGTGGCCATTGTGAATGTCTGTAACACACTCCACACAAATCAACTGATCGTTACACGATTTACAGACATAAACAAATCCCATCCCCTGATGGCGGGGACAACCAGGTACTGCCGTCTGTGCCGCCATGTTGTCATGGGTGACAGCGGAGGACTTTATAGTCCTGACAGTAGTTTTTCAATATGGCGGCTGGTCTCCGAAATATTTAGATAAGTCGTCTTCCGGGAATCTGACAACATGTTCTATTTAAGGTAACAAGGAAGTATTATGAACTATACTGGTGTCACGACGGAGAATTTAGATATTTTTCCAGTAAGCAAGAGACACGACAATAATTTATTGCATGGCTGATTTTACTCGATAACAGGTTGATAGTGTTATAAAAAAAAATCCTAGTAGAGAGGATGTTTTGTTTAATGGTATATTTAGGTCGGTTTGATTCAGTTTCTTCGCAGCACATGGATTTAAACAAAAAGTCAGTGCGAATTAGACAGGATTCATTAGTGAATTTGGGATTAGCTAACGAATATATACAATGATATACTCTAAGTTATGGTCAATAATCGAGATTCATTAATTGATCTAATCATTTCAAATCATTATAGATATAAGACATTTAAGATATGGTTGGCACAAAATGGTCAGTATGAAGCTCTAATTAGGTATCTTGCCGGCACAATGCTTCATTAAGAGAATGAGAGCACATATCTTCATATTAACGTTTTAGTTCAGTTAAACAAGTACACTGTATATTTCAGGGAATGAAGTTTGTGTTTAAACTGTGAACGTTCTATCCTATCACCTGTTACGGTCATTTAAGGACGCTCTCTCTATGTATGCGAGGTGTGTGGATGTTTGAATGCTTATGATCATATAATGCCTGCCTCCATTACGTGCATCTTTCTTTAGAAGGCTGAGTTATGTTCGTGTAAGGCATCTCGGAATTATACAGGACTGAGACCGATTTTATTGTTCTACCAATTTTCTTAATCAATTTGGAACTGACTTTCGATTTTTTTCTTTCTAACCAGCATTCGTCCTTTTTATCCATCATATGTAAATTAACTATACGTTTCCTCTCGCTCTCTACAAATTTATATGCGAGTCACCTCCCCTTCCTTCACTGTAGCTTGTTCTAAATTCGGTGGCAAATTTACAGCAATTTAACTAATTTATCCTCACATTGGTTACTTTAGTTAATGGTAAAGAAAAACATTCCGTCTGATGTTATTTCTAATGGAAATATGTTTGACAAACTAAAACTTTAATATGTTTTGGCATTTTTTAAACAGTAACCAAAAACGAATTCATCCTAAAATTTTATTTATCATTTGAAAGCATTTTAAGTTCGGAATTTCAGCCCAAAACTATAAGTGAAATTTACATCAAATAAACAAAAAATGTGTCATATTCTTTTTAATTTTTAAAAAATCCAGAAAATGTGTTGACGATCTTAACAGTCCAATGATTAATGTATTGAAAAAAACAATAAACTAAAACTTTTAACTGAAGAACCACATGAACATATGGATTGATGGGGGTGGAGGCATTGTAGTCGCTGAACCTGATACTGAAATTAATGTAACTATGTACACAGTATCAACAAAACACACAGCAGACTAGGACTGATGGTTTGGAAAAACCCCAAAATATGGTCCACCAATACAAACCAAAGTACTTGTTAAATCAGTAATGTATGCAATATACATCAATATAAACAAAAACATGTACCCGAGGAGTGTATTGCAACACTGCAAAGTTTCAAATGTGTTCACTTTTTATATTTTTATTCATTTTTCCATCAACATGTGTAAAAGTCCTGGTGTCTGCCGCCAGCCTAGCTTCTTATAGTGATTTTTGTTCGCACAACTCTGTGGTTCCGTCTCGGCTTAAAGCTGGCTACACATCAATGAATAAAAGCTTGTGTGATCAAGTTCAACATTTTATTATGTACACGATGCCACAGGGATGAGAAGATTAAATGTGATGAAAAAAATATGAAGAACATGAATATAATCTCACCGTACGCCCCTTAACTCCTGACAAACAATGACCACACTAATAAATAACATAACTAATTTCTACTTAGTAAAGATTTGTAAACTTAAACAACATTCCCAAACTGAATTTTGATTTTAAAAAAAATTGTAAAATCACAATAACTAATAAATGCCTTGACAAAAGAAAATTAACTCCTACTGGTAAAATTCATATAATTAAATCATTATTGGTATCAGTTATTTGTTTATATCCCTTCTAAATCTCAGTGAAAAGGTGATTAAGGAAATTCATTCCATACTTCTTGAATTTTCATGGAATAGTAAAACAGATAAAATTAAAAGAAATGCTGTTGTTCAAAAATATAATGATGGTCGATTTAAGATGGTCAATTTTAATGCTTTTATTGATGCTCTTAAACTGCGGCGGGTAAGGAGACTATACAACGGTGAAGTGAAGTGTAAATTCATTTTGAAAGCCAAAATCAATATGGATGTATCGATGAATATTGGCGATGAATACATAACAGAATGTAGTAATATTTGTTCTAACAATTTTTGGAAAGATGTGTTTAAATCTTAGAATCAATTGAATACTTCAAAAGAAATTGGGGAACTTGATGAAAGATCACTGTTAACCCAAAATATCTGACATAACATAAATATTACTATTGCAGGTAAATCAGTCTTCCATCAATCATGATATAAGTCAGAAATACACACTATTTCAGATCGGATAAAAAATACAGATAACTTTTCCTTCAATACTTTTGAAGAACTTTCAGAAAAATATCAATTCATACAAACTTTCTTTAAGTTCATGGATTAATATCTGCTATTCGCAAATATCTGCCGACCTCTTTATCAACAAATTTGAAACCAGTTATTTGCCCACTCTTACCTCCACATATGATTAGCATTTGTAACTTTTGGATCCAATTTTTTCATCAACATTCTTAATCAAAATGATATTATAGGTAAAGGTAGAGTAAAACGGCAAGAACAGTTCCTGTTTGATCAAAGATAATAGAATGAAATTGATACAATTCGGTATAAAATCACACAAAAAAATACTAGATATTAATGGCTTCAGTTTCAAATATCACACCATATTCTTACCACAAATTCGAAACTGTTCAAAGTAGGTGTAGTTGCTTGTCTACTGTGTTCATTTTTTAGTTCAGAAAGGGAAATTAAAAATCACTTAATGTGGAAATACAAGGAAGTACAAAATATACTACAAAGTCTAGAAAGAAACACTCCTAGATGTTATTTATATACCTTTTTCAATCAACAAGCAATTCTCTTCCTATTCTGGTTTATTAATGATAGTCTTAATTCTGCTGTGGATAATGTAATCATTCTTATCATTAAACAATGTATCTATAGAAACAGATGTCTTAATAAGTCTTTAAATGTCAATGTTTTAGTCAACAATGTGAAAGATTACTATTACTTACAAAAGCCTATAGCAAATAGTAAAAACGACTTTTTGAAAGACAGAAATGGAAATACTTGGAGTAAATGGGAAAACTACACTCGATATCTAAGCATTTTCACCTAAATGTCCTTGACATTCCTCAAGTAACACAGCAAACAAAACAACCCCCACATCTTACATCTTCAAACTCATCTCCCCTTTCCTCTAGGTTAGCAATGTCTAATATTTTTCTATTATGTTGTCTTCACTTTCATTTCTCTACATATTGGATTCTGTGATATGCAAGTACATGTGTATGTAAATGAAGTATGTATTTGCATAATTTAATACACTGAATGTATTTTATGTGTGTAAGTATTCATGTGTACATGTCAGTATTAAATGTGTGTGGTGTGTTTATATGTGAACCACTATTAAGATGGAAATTACTAAATGGATTATACTGTGAATTGATTCATTTTGTATATAAGATGACTTGAAATTAGAAAATTAAGAAAAACAAGAGTTCCGCAAGCGTTACAAAATACGCCCGTCCTATGCTGAGCAACCACAATTGGATGAATTTCAGGCAGATAATTCCATTTAATTGCTTTTGCGTAAGTTATTGAGCGGAAACATTTTTTGTAATAAACCTTCATATGAAGTTTCAAATCAATAAATGAAAAGTTATTCAAGTTATTGAGGGGAAACTTATTTTGTAAATGTACCAAGGGCCATAAATCTGTAAATAATGGGCGAAAAACTTTTGTTATCGAACTTGACCTAGCTTTTATGGTAATAAACGTTCATATGAAGTTTCAAATTAATAAATGAAAAGTTATTCAAGTTATTGAGGGGAAACCTTTTTTGTAAATGATGGGCGAAAAAATGTTGTTATCGAACTTGACCTGGCTTTTATGGTAATTAACCTTCATGTAAGGTTTCAAATTGATCTATAAAAAAATATTCGAGTTATCGAACGGAAACCTATGTGCGGCCGTGGGATTTGCTCAGAGAAAACGGCTCCAGAACACTGACTTTCGTCGGTGAGACGATACCTGGACACGGGCGGAGTTACGGAGACGGAAATCCTGTCAACCATCAACCTTTTTCGGCGGAAACCAATCTCTCGATGTCTTCATTTGCATATACTCGTTTTCTCCTATAGTACTTGTTTATAGATTACATAGAAATGTTTGTGTAAGAAGTCTGGGCAGTAATACTGTATCTTTCAGTGTGTAATTATATGAAGTAAAATAATCAAAAGACGGGGGTACGCATGTGAAAATAATATTCATAATTCAAATTTACTAGACTTGGAAGTACAATTAGTATATGAATTTGTTTTAATTAATTTCATTTTTTTTTAAATTTGACTGGTCATTGTACGTCGATGTTTTTTAATATACGTTTTGATATACATTGACTTGTGCCCTGGAACGAAAAGAAAACTAAATAAAATTTACTTCTCTGATGACTAAGGCGGATGTACCAGTTTGTTTCTATGAATGACCCTTTAATGGATATATCCGGAGACGTATTGTCATGTCGGTACAACACAGTAAAACGCGTGCCCTGGCACGGCCCTACCACACCATCACGGCCTAATATTACACCAATTATTTCCTTGTAGATGGTTGTGTTTATAAATAAGAATAAAGATAAATGAAAAGGGACATCGTGTCTCTTTAAAGATATAATAATCATTGACACCTCTTTGATGCAACTAGCGCTGTTGGCCAGTAATTAATATTGCCAAAGCCGGCGTATGAAAATAAACATAAAGCCATGTCTACGTGTGTAGTGCTCTCTAGGAACAACAGGTACATAGGACTGTATAGGACGGTTTAGTTTGCTGAAATTGTTTTACTTTAACGAAGGGGGAAGTTTTTAAAACACTTATACACATTTCCCCATAATAGGCTCACCCCTCCTCTAAAATGGGATGTACCATTTGTTGAAAACCAAGGATGCCTTCAGTTCCAACATCAGAGAGCTTTTAAAAAATGCTTTCCTTCTACTTCTTGCCCCTCCGGCCCCAGTGGGCCGGAACTCACTGTCCATACAAAATTGATGCTTCAGGTCAAATTGGGAAAAACATCCAGGTATGTCTACAGAAGAAGAAGGCTTTTATAAAATTTGCTCTATTTCCACTATTAGGCTCTGCCCCTAGTGTCCGAAAGGACAGAAACCAAAAGTTTATTAAAAAACTGACTTCTCTTCATCAAAGGATGATTCAGGCCAAATATGGGCAAATCTACTAATTTCTACAGGAGTAGGATTTTAAGATTTTGCTCTATTTCCCCTTTTCAGCTCCGTCCCTCTTGCCCCGGGGGAGGGTGTGTGTGTTTCAGACACACCGTTTATGATAAGTTTCCTTCGCCCAAGCATGCTTCAGACCAAATTTGAACAATATCCTGCAATTTTTAAAGAGCGAGATAGATTTCAAAGAATTTGATAGCTTTTCCCTATTCGATTTCGCCTCTCTGTCCCCCAAGTGGACGAGACCAAACATTTATACAAAACTGATTTCTCGTAACCAAAGGATGCTTCAGATCAACTTTGATTAAAATCTACTCACTCGTTCATGACTAGTTGTTATTTCTATAAAAAACAAAGTTGACGACAGCAACGGACGAAGCATTATCCTTATAGTTCACGCGGCTTACGGGTCATGTGAGCTAAAAAATGTAAACGTGGCATAGGAATGAATTAGTGGACGGTTTCATCATCATATAAGATATGTGTAGCAGTAAACAAATAATTTTGAAAAAAAACTGAATATAAAGAAAAGAGAGAGTAAGGAATCAAATATTGATTTCCATTCATAATCTGGATTCCTAGACCTGTTAATTCAAATTAGATCTCTTAGATAATAATAACAATAATTCACTGCAATAAAAGCCGTTTTTGTGTAACTACAGAAATTAAACTCCACATTAATATGTTTTACATTAAAAACTGTACATTAAATGCGGTTATCGCAATGAAATCGTATGTATGGATTCCGTAATCCATGTCACCACCATTTGTAAATGGGTCGGCGAATAATGGAAACACTGTACACATATGAGATATCCTAGCCAGACAGGTGTAGTTTCTGTTTCCATTCAGACATACATACATACATGTAATACACATGGATAAACACACGGAATGGAGACCTAGTTTTCAATCATCTAATAATTTCTTCGACACTTTGACAATAACAATTAATTTCAAACTTTACGAATTCACACAATTAGTCTAGTCATGTGGTGTTCAGTTTTTTTCACTTCGTTACCAAACAAATCCAATCGACAAGAGGTGTACTTAGCAGGTTGATATCTGAATTGAGTCAACATCGTGTGTTATGACCTTCACACCATCTCGTTTAGTGTAAGATGGGAAATAGAAATAATGACCTTTCCTCTATATCAGTCAGGCTAAACGAATTTACTGTATGTGATCTTGATATAAAGTCTGCCAGTCATAATCGATGTTCTCATGAAAATCATATTAACTATATGACCACACTGATATTACATCTATGATTTTTTTTTTATTTTGTGTGGATACGAAAAATATTGATCAATGCAACTGTAGCTATGCATTGTACAACGTGTTTATGATATTTATTTGTATTGTAGTATCTTCATTCTGTTGTTCCAGTGTCCGATCCAGAAGGTACCGTCCTCGTGTAGACTGATACACCAAGGTGTACTTTTGTCAGATGTATAAACAGCTCTCTTACAGCGTCCAGTGTTCCTGTCAATCAGTAGTACTGACTTGGTGATCAATTCCGCTACAAGGATATCACCAGCTCCGTCAAAACAAACATCGTACGGATAAAACTTTGATGACTGAGTAGAACTTCGGTTTGGGTTGGCCGTACTGAAGTCTTTACAGTGAAACTTTAGGTTGAGGTGTTTATCCATCACGATGACGTACATTTGTTTGTCTGGTTCCTTATCCGCCATGTAGTCGTCATACGACATGCCATCATTGTCAAAAACAGCTACGTCACCGGTCTGTTTACATGACGTCATGTGATGAGGCATTACTGCGACCTGTCTACAAAGACCTCCCGCTCTAGATGATACCGCCCGTCCGTCTGTAGTGAAAAGTTGTATTCCTCCCTTCATCCCCACCACTACCATGTCATCACTGGTGATACCAAGAGAAAGTGGCGTGTCGGTGACGTAAAATCGTTTAACAATATCACCACCTGTCGTGATTTCCCGGATACTTCTGTCATCAAGCACACAGAACCACACCCTGCCCGTGGTCTGGGATACAGATATCGATTGGACATTGACCTTACAATCGATCTTCTCCTTCACTGTGCCTTCAGTATCCACTCGGTACACACTATCACTATCCCAGTACGATAACCACGCCTCGTCACCAGTAAGACCTGTACGACATACATCGTAAGGAAATGATGGTGTAAACTCGTCAAGAACCACGGGGGTCGGAATCGGTTTGTACGACTGATCCTCTCCGTCGACTAGTATCTTACCGAACATATGTTCCAGCAGTTCAGTAGATATGCTTCCGGGTTTGAATTCCACTGTGTGTAATCTACCGTGAATAGGTGGAGCAGTGGAGGTATTCCTGATTTCCTGCACTAACGTTGTGACGTCAGCTGTTATCCCTGATGCCAGTATTTGTTGACATCTATCAAGTTTCGGTTTCAAGTCTTCTCTAAGATATCCGTGTAATTCTGCTTTATTTTTCTCAGAAATAGTCGCATTTAATTTTTCCAACTCGGTACATATGTTCACAAACATATCGATATTCTTGTCGATATCGTCTTTCATTTTTTCCCCCTGACGTTTAATGTCTCTGATAACTGCCTGATATTGTACTCCGTTTGTCTCATTCTCCCGAATATCTTCCTCAACTTTCGGAATGTCGACCTTGGAGAGTTTGTCAATATACTGTTGTATTTCCCGTTTCTGGCTCGTCACGTATTCAGTAAGTTTCCCAAATGTGTGGCCATTGTGAATGTCTGTAACACACTCCACACAAATCAACTGATCGTTACACGATTTACAGACATAAACAAATCCCATCCCCTGATGGCGGGGACAACCAGGTACTGCCGTCTGTGCCGCCATGTTGTCATGGGTGACAGCGGAGGACTTTATAGTCCTGACAGTAGTTTTTCAATATGGCGGCTGTTCTCCGAAATAAGTCGTCTTCCGGGAATCTGACAACATGTTCTATTTAAGGTAACAAGGAAGTATTATGAACTATACTGGTGTCACGACGGAGAATTTAGATATTTTTCCAGTAAGCAAGAGACACGGCAATAATTTATTGCATGGCTGATTTTACTCGATAACAGGTTGATAGTGTTATAAAAAAAAATCCTAGTAGAGAGGATGTTTTGTTTAATGGTATATTTAGGTCGGTTTGATTCAGTTTCTTCGCAGCACATGGATTTAAACAAAAAGTCAGTGCGAATTAGACAGGATTCATTAGTGAATTTGGGATTAGCTAACGAATATATACAATGATATACTCTAAGTTATGGTCAATAATCGAGATTCATTAATTGATCTAATCATTTCAAATCATTATAGATATAAGACATTTAAGATATGGTTGGCACAAAATGGTCAGTATGAAGCTCTAATTAGGTATCTTGCCGGCACAATGCTTCATTAAGAGAATGAGAGCACATATCTTCATATTAACGTTTTAGTTCAGTTAAACAAGTACACTGTATATTTCAGGGAATGAAGTTTGTGTTTAAACTGTGAACGTTCTATCCTATCACCTGTTACGGTCATTTAAGGACGCTCTCTCTATGTATGCGAGGTGTGTGGATGTTTGAATGCTTATGATCATATAATGCCTGCCTCCATTACGTGCATCTTTCTTTAGAAGGCTGAGTTATGTTCGTGTAAGGCATCTCGGAATTATACAGGACTGAGACCGATTTTATTGTTCTACCAATTTTCTTAATCAATTTGGAACTGACTTTCGATTTTTTTCTTTCTAACCAGCATTCGTCCTTTTTATCCATCATATGTAAATTAACTATACGTTTCCTCTCGCTCTCTACAAATTTATATGCGAGTCACCTCCCCTTCCTTCACTGTAGCTTGTTCTAAATTCGGTGGCAAATTTACAGCAATTTAACTAATTTATCCTCACATTGGTTACTTTAGTTAATGGTAAAGAAAAACATTCCGTCTGATGTTATTTCTAATGGAAATATGTTTGACAAACTAAAACTTTAATATGTTTTGGCATTTTTTAAACAGTAACCAAAAACGAATTCATCCTAAAATTTTATTTATCATTTGAAAGCATTTTAAGTTCGGAATTTCAGCCCAAAACTATAAGTGAAATTTACATCAAATAAACAAAAAATGTGTCATATTCTTTTTAATTTTTAAAAAATCCAGAAAATGTGTTGACGATCTTAACAGTCCAATGATTAATGTATTGAAAAAAACAATAAACTAAAACTTTTAACTGAAGAACCACATGAACATATGGATTGATGGGGGTGGAGGCATTGTAGTCGCTGAACCTGATACTGAAATTAATGTAACTATGTACACAGTATCAACAAAACACACAGCAGACTAGGACTGATGGTTTGGAAAAACCCCAAAATATGGTCCACCAATACAAACCAAAGTACTTGTTAAATCAGTAATGTATGCAATATACATCAATATAAACAAAAGCATGTACCCGAGGAGTGTATTGCAACACTGCAAAGTTTCAAATGTGTTCACTTTTTATATTTTTATTCATTTTTCCATCAACATGTGTAAAAGTCCTGGTGTCTGCCGCCAGCCTAGCTTCTTATAGTGATTTTTGTTCGCACAACTCTGTGGTTCCGTCTCGGCTTAAAGCTGGCTACACATCAATGAATAAAAGCTTGTGTGATCAAGTTCAACATTTTATTATGTACACGATGCCACAGGGATGAGAAGATTAAATGTGATGAAAAAAATATGAAGAACATGAATATAATCTCACCGTACGCCCCTTAACTCCTGACAAACAATGACCACACTAATAAATAACATAACTAATTTCTACTTAGTAAAGATTTGTAAACTTAAACAACATTCCCAAACTGAATTTTGATTTTAAAAAAAATTGTAAAATCACAATAACTAATAAATGCCTTGACAAAAGAAAATTAACTCCTACTGGTAAAATTCATATAATTAAATCATTATTGGTATCAGTTATTTGTTTATATCCCTTCTAAATCTCAGTGAAAAGGTGATTAAGGAAATTCATTCCATACTTCTTGAATTTTCATGGAATAGTAAAACAGATAAAATTAAAAGAAATGCTGTTGTTCAAAAATATAATGATGGTCGATTTAAGATGGTCAATTTTAATGCTTTTATTGATGCTCTTAAACTGCGGCGGGTAAGGAGACTATACAACGGTGAAGTGAAGTGTAAATTCATTTTGAAAGCCAAAATCAATATGGATGTATCGATGAATATTGGCGATGAATACATAACAGAATGTAGTAATATTTGTTCTAACAATTTTTGGAAAGATGTGTTTAAATCTTAGAATCAATTGAATACTTCAAAAGAAATTGGGGAACTTGATGAAAGATCACTGTTAACCCAAAATATCTGACATAACATAAATATTACTATTGCAGGTAAATCAGTCTTCCATCAATCATGATATAAGTCAGAAATACACACTATTTCAGATCGGATAAAAAATACAGATAACTTTTCCTTCAATACCTTTGAAGAACTTTCAGAAAAACATCAATTCATACAAACTTTCTTTAAGTTCATGGATTAATATCTGCTATTCGCAAATATCTGCCGACCTCTTTATCAACAAATTTGAAACCAGTTATTTGCCCACTCTTACCTCCACATATGATTAGCATTTGTAACTTTTGGATCCAATTTTTTCATCAACATTCTTAATCAAAATGATATTATAGGTAAAGGTAGAGTAAAACGGCAAGAACAGTTCCTGTTTGATCAAAGATAATAGAATGAAATTGATACAATTCGGTATAAAATCACACAAAAAAATACTAGATATTAATGGCTTCAGTTTCAAATATCACACCATATTCTTACCACAAATTCGAAACTGTTCAAAGTAGGTGTAGTTGCTTGTCTACTGTGTTCATTTTTTAGTTCAGAAAGGGAAATTATAAATCACTTAATGTGGAAATACAAGGAAGTACAAAATATACTACAAAGTCTAGAAAGAAACACTCCTAGATGTTATTTATATACCTTTTTCAATCAACAAGCAATTCTCTTCCTATTCTGGTTTATTAATGATAGTCTTAATTCTGCTGTGGATAATGTAATCATTCTTATCATTAAACAATGTATCTATAGAAACAGATGTCTTAATAAGTCTTTAAATGTCAATGTTTTAGTCAACAATGTGAAAGATTACTATTACTTACAAAAGCCTATAGCAAATAGTAAAAACGACTTTTTGAAAGACAGAAATGGAAATACTTGGAGTAAATGGGAAAACTACACTCGATATCTAAGCATTTTCACCTAAATGTCCTTGACATTCCTCAAGTAACACAGCAAACAAAACAACCCCCACATCTTACATCTTCAAACTCATCTCCCCTTTCCTCTAGGTTAGCAATGTCTAATATTTTTCTATTATGTTGTCTTCACTTTCATTTCTCTACATATTGGATTCTGTGATATGCAAGTACATGTGTATGTAAATGAAGTATGTATTTGCATAATTTAATACACTGAATGTATTTTATGTGTGTAAGTATTCATGTGTACATGTCAGTATTAAATGTGTGTGGTGTGTTTATATGTGAACCACTATTAAGATGGAAATTACTAAATGGATTATACTGTGAATTGATTCATTTTGTATATAAGATGACTTGAAATTAGAAAATTAAGAAAAACAAGAGTTCCGCAAGCGTTACAAAATACGCCCGTCCTATGCTGAGCAACCACAATTGGATGAATTTCAGGCAGATAATTCCATTTAATTGCTTTTGCGTAAGTTATTGAGCGGAAACATTTTTTGTAATAAACCTTCATATGAAGTTTCAAATCAATAAATGAAAAGTTATTCAAGTTATTGAGGGGAAACTTATTTTGTAAATGTACCAAGGGCCATAAATCTGTAAATAATGGGCGAAAAACTTTTGTTATCGAACTTGACCTAGCTTTTATGGTAATAAACGTTCATATGAAGTTTCAAATTAATAAATGAAAAGTTATTCAAGTTATTGAGGGGAAACCTTTTTTGTAAATGATGGGCGAAAAAATGTTGTTATCGAACTTGACCTGGCTTTTATGGTAATTAACCTTCATGTAAGGTTTCAAATTGATCTATAAAAAAATATTCGAGTTATCGAACGGAAACCTATGTGCGGCCGTGGGATTTGCTCAGAGAAAACGGCTCCAGAACACTGACTTTCGTCGGTGAGACGATACCTGGACACGGGCGGAGTTACGGAGACGGAAATCCTGTCAACCATCAACCTTTTTCGGCGGAAACCAATCTCTCGATGTCTTCATTTGCATATACTCGTTTTCTCCTATAGTACTTGTTTATAGATTACATAGAAATGTTTGTGTAAGAAGTCTGGGCAGTAATACTGTATCTTTCAGTGTGTAATTATATGAAGTAAAATAATCAAAAGACGGGGGTACGCATGTGAAAATAATATTCATAATTCAAATTTACTAGACTTGGAAGTACAATTAGTATATGAATTTGTTTTAATTAATTTCATTTTTTTTTTAAATTTGACTGGTCATTGTACGTCGATGTTTTTTAATATACGTTTTGATATACATTGACTTGTGCCCTGGAACGAAAAGAAAACTAAATAAAATTTACTTCTCTGATGACTAAGGCGGATGTACCAGTTTGTTTCTATGAATGACCCTTTAATGGATATATCCGGAGACGTATTGTCATGTCGGTACAACACAGTAAAACGCGTGCCCTGGCACGGCCCTACCACACCATCACGGCCTAATATTACACCAATTATTTCCTTGTAGATGGTTGTGTTTATAAATAAGAATAAAGATAAATGAAAAGGGACATCGTGTCTCTTTAAAGATATAATAATCATTGACACCTCTTTGATGCAACTAGCGCTGTTGGCCAGTAATTAATATTGCCAAAGCCGGCGTATGAAAATAAACATAAAGCCATGTCTACGTGTGTAGTGCTCTCTAGGAACAACAGGTACATAGGACTGTATAGGACGGTTTAGTTTGCTGAAATTGTTTTACTTTAACGAAGGGGGCAGTTTTTAAAACCACTTATACACATTTCCCCATAATAGGCTCACCCCTCCTCTAAAATGGGATGTACCATTTGTTGAAAACCAAGGATGCCTTCAGTTCCAACATAAGAGAGCTTTTAAAAAATGCTTTCCTTCTACTTCTTGCCCCTCCGGCCCCAGTGGGCCGGAACTCACTGTCCATACAAAATTGATGCTTCAGGTCAAATTGGGAAAAACATCCAGGTATGTCTACAGAAGAAGAAGGCTTTTATAAAATTTGCTCTATTTCCACTATTAGGCTCTGCCCCTAGTGTCCGAAAGGACAGAAACCAAAAGTTTATTAAAAAACTGACTTCTCTTCATCAAAGGATGATTCAGGCCAAATATGGGCAAATCTACTAATTTCTACAGGAGTAGGATTTTAAGATATTGCTCTATTTCCCCTTTTCAGCTCCGTCCCTCTTGCCCCGGGGGAGGGTGTGTGTGTTTCAGACACACCGTTTATGATAAGTTTCCTTCGCCCAAGCATGCTTCAGACCAAATTTGAACAATATCCTGCAATTTTTAAAGAGCGAGATAGATTTCAAAGAATTTGATAGCTTTTCCCTATTCGATTTCGCCTCTCTGTCCCCCAAGTGGACGAGACCAAACATTTATACAAAACTGATTTCTTGTAACCAAAGGATGCTTCAGATCAACTTTGATTAAAATCTACTCACTCGTTCATGACTAGTTGTTATTTCTATAAAAAACAAAGTTAACGACAGCAACGGACGAAGCATTATCCTTATAGTTCACGCGGCTTACGGGTCATGTGAGCTAAAAAATGTAAACGTGGCATAGGAATGAATTAGTGGACGGCTTCATCATCATATAAGATATGTGTAGCAGTAAACAAATAATTTTGAAAAATACTGAATATAAAGAAAAGAGAGAATAAGAAATCGAATATTGATTTCTATTCATAATCTGAATTCCTAGACCTGTTAATTCCAATTAGATCTCTTAGATAATAATAACAATAATTCATTGCAATAAAAGCCGTTTTTGTGTAACTACAGAAATTAAACTCCACATTAATATGTTTTACATTAAAAACTGTACATTAAATGCGGTTATCGCAATGAAATCGTATGTATGGATTCCATAATCCATGTCACCACCATTTGTAAATGGGTCGGCGAATAATGGAAACACTGTACACATATGAGATATCCTAGCCAGGCATGTGTAGTTTCTGTTTCCATTCAGACATACATACATACATGTAATATACATGGATAAACACACGGAATGGAGACCTAGTTTTCAATCATCTAATAATTTCTTCGACATTTGACAATAAAAATTAATTTCAAACTTTACGAATTCACACAATTAGTCTAGTCATGTGGTGTTCAGTTATTTTCACTTCGTTACCAAACAAATCCAATCGAGGAGAGGTGTACTTAGCAGGTTGATATCTGAATTGAGTCAACATCGTGTGTTATGACCTTCACACCATCTCGTTTAGTGTAAGATGGGAAATAGAAATAATGACCTTTCCTCTATATCAGTCAGGCTAAACGAATTTACTGTATGTGATCTTGATATAAAGTCTGCCAGTCATAATCGATGTTCTCATGAAAATCATATTAACTATATGACCACACTGATCTATGATTTATTTTTTTGTTTTGTGTGGTAACGAAAAATATTGATCAATGCAACTGTAGCTATGCATTGTACAACGTGTTCATGATATTTATTTGTATTGTAGTATCTTCATTCTGTTGTTCCAGTGTCCGATCCAGAAGGTACCGTCCTCGTGTAGACTGATACACCAAGGTGTACTTTTGTCAGATGTATAAACAGCTCTCTTACAGCGTCCAGTGTTCCTGTCAATCAGTAGTACTGACTTGGTGATCAATTCCGCTACAAGGATATCACCAGCTCCGTCAAAACAAACATCGTACGGATAAAACTTTGATGACTGAGTAGAACTTCGGTTTGGGTTGGCCGTACTGAAGTCTTTACAGTGAAACTTTAGGTTGAGGTGTTTATCCATCACGATGACGTACATTTGTTTGTCTGGTTCCTTATCCGCCATGTAGTCGTCATACGACATGCCATCATTGTCAAAAACAGCTACGTCACCGGTCTGTTTACATGACGTCATGTGATGAGGCATTACTGCGACCTGTCTACAAAGACCTCCCGCTCTAGATGATACCGCCCGTCCGTCTGTAGTGAAAAGTTGTATTCCTCCCTTCATCCCCACCACTACCATGTCATCACTGGTGATACCAAGAGAAAGTGGCGTGTCGGTGACGTAAAATCGTTTAACAATATCACCACCTGTCGTGATTTCCCGGATACTTCTGTCATCAAGCACACAGAACCACACCCTGCCCGTGGTCTGGGATACAGATATCGATTGGACATTGACCTTACAATCGATCTTCTCCTTCACTGTGCCTTCAGTATCCACTCGGTACACACTATCACTATCCCAGTACGATAACCACGCCTCGTCACCAGTAAGACCTGTACGACATACATCGTAAGGAAATGATGGTGTAAACTCGTCAAGAACCACGGGGGTCGGAATCGGTTTGTACGGCTGATCCTCTCCGTCGACTAGTATCTTACCGAACATATGTTCCAACAGTTCAGTAGATATGCTTCCGGGTTTGAATTCCACTGTGTGTAATCTACCGGAAGTAGGTGGAACAGTGGAGGTATTCCTGATTTCCCGCACTAACGTTGTGACGTCAGCTGTTATCCCTGATGCCAGTATTTGTTGACATCTATCCAGTTTCGGTTTCAAGTCTTCTCTAAGATATCTGTTTAATGCTGTTTTATTTTTCTCAGAAATAGTCGCATTTAATTTTTCCAACTCGGTACATATGTTCACAAACATATCGATATTCTTGTCGATATCGTCTTTCATTTTTTCCCCCTGACGTTTAATGTCTCTGATAACTGCCTGATATTGTCCTCCGTTTGTCTCATTCTCCCGAATATCTTCCTCAACTTTCGGAATGTCGACCTTGGAGAGTTTGTCAATATACTGCTGTATTTCCCGTTTCTGGCTCGTCACGTATTCAGTAAGTTTCCCCAATGTGTGACCATTGTGAATGTCTGTAACACACTCCACACAAATCAACTGATCGTTACACGATTTACAGACATAAACAAATCCCATCCCCTGATGGCGGGGACATCCAGGTACTGCCGTCTGTGCCGCCATGTTGTCATGGGTGACAGCGGAGGACTTTATAGTCCTGACAGTAGTTTTTCAATATGGCGGCTGGTCTCCGAAATATTTAGATAAGTCGTCTTCCGGGAATCTGACAACATGTTCTATTTAAGGTAACAAGGAAGTATTATGAACTATACTGGTGTCACGACGGAGAATTTAGATATTTTTCCAGTAAGCAAGAGACACGGCAATAATTTATTGCATGGCTGATTTTACTCGATAACAGGTTGATAGTGTTATAAAAAAAATCCTAGTAGAGAGGATGTTTAGGTTAATAGTATATTTAGGTCGGTTTGATTCAGTTTCTTCGCAGCACATGGATTTAAATAAAGAGTCAGTACGAATTAGACAGGATTCATTAGTGAATTTAGGGATTAGCTAATGATTATATACAATAATATACTCTAAGTCATGGTCAATAAGCGAGATTCATTAATTGATCTAATCATTTCAAATCATTATAGATTTAAGACATGTAAGATATGGTTGGCACAAAATGGTCAGTATGAAGCTCTAATTGGGTATCTTGTAAAAAAAATATGTCGGCAGATGTTTGATTTATGCTTCATTAAGAGAATGAGAGCACATATCTTCTTATTAAAGTTTTTGTTCAGTTAAACAAGTACACTGTGTATTTCTAGGAATGAAGTTTGTGTTTAAACTGTGAACGTTCTATCCTATCACCTGTTACGGTCATTTAAGGACGCTCTCTCTATGTATGCGAGTTGTGTGGATGTTTGAATGTTTATGATTATATAAGGCCTGCCTCCCTTACGTGCATCTTTCTTTGGGAGGCTGATTTATGTTCATGTAAGGCATTTAAGACCGTTTTTATTGTTCTACCAATTTTCTTAATCAATTTGGAACTGACTTTCGATTTTTTTCTTTCTAACCAGCATTCGTCCTTTTTATCCATCGTATGTAAATTAACAATACTAAACGTTTCCTCTCGCTCTCTACAAATTTATATGTGAGTTACCTCCCTTCCTTCACTGTTGATTGTTCTAAATTCGGTGGCATTTGCAGAAATTTAACTAATTTAACCTATCCAATGTGTGGCCGCCCGCCCGTCCGCCCACCCGCGTGAAAACATAACGACGGGCGTATAAAAATTAACATAATTAATATTACTGACTATACCTCGCTTAGAATGGAAAATATCACCCAATCCGGAATGATTTAGGTGTCTAGGACTGAAAAGTACTACTATATAATGACGTAGCCGGCTCTAAAAGAGGAAGACGAACCGGCCAGCTACAGGTAAGTCTCTGTCAGACTGTCGTATAATACCCAAATACATTACTACATAGCTAACTTTAATCATATGCCTCGACATACATGTGCAGTGTGCTATCAGACCATATCCAGACTGACACCAGAGCATAGAGTGGTGCTGGTTGACAGGGGATTTTTTGTCTCTGGGACTCTTCCCATATTTGGGTATCGTCTCACATACGACCGTCAGTGTTCTGGTGATGTGATAGGGCAACCTTCATCCCACTCAATAGATGGAACCGTCTATAGCTGTGATCATTTGATTATACTAGTCTAAGAGACGGCTTTAGGGCTTCACATATTGCCTTAACCAAACTCTAGCATTTAGACAACTTCCAGAAGCTAAACGGAAGAGTAGTGGTTCTATCTAGATGTGGTTTTTGTTAGGGTAATTTTGAAGTCTGTCTAATATCTTAAAAGGTAATTGTATCGTCTGATACTATCCTTAGACACTTGGACCAGCGTTATCACACCTACTCTTTTTTAAAAGTCTCAGAAGGATCTTAAGCGTACGAGAGTGGACAATCCTCACACGGGCCACCGTTTAAAGTCCCATCCGATGGAAAGGTAATTATAAATAAACACGTCTCCAAATATTAGCCAATCAAAAGTTGAAAAATACAAGCAGAAGGGAATCCCCAACGGGAATACCCCGATGAACAACATGGAGTCTATGATCACAAATACCCACATTCTGCAGCACTCAATCTTGATCTTGTCCCGTTGTATTATTCTTGTTCTCTGAAAACGTTAGCACGGTTTCCGTCTTAGATATCTATCCCTAGATGCCGCGCGACAGCGCCTGTGACGTTTCTAACGGTCCGCCATCTTGGGAAGGTATTGTACAAGCTGTCAAAAACAGAGGAAGTTTCACTGTAACATCGGCGTCATGCCTTCCTGCAATAACACGCGTTCATTAGAAACAAGGAACAGAGGCATCATTTTTCACAAATAAGTCAAGTTTTTGCAAGGAGTTTGAGTTGTTTTAGTGAAAATACGATCGTAGCATTGCTAGTCCTAGGGTTGACCTTATAGTGAGTTAGTGAGCTAGTGAATTTGGGTTTAACGCCTCATCAGCACCCGAGTGGCGTATTTAGAGGATTCAAGATGGCTTGTTTTGGAATAGGAGCTCAGCTCTTAATCTAAGGGTTGTCAATGGCTAGCTATAGCATGATATTTCAGCACATATTGTAGTATACCTACACCATGTACATGGAGGCCCGTCAGTACTGATTGTCAGTACCTTCAAAGTCTTCATTTTTAGTGACAAAGAATATTTTTGTTTCATTGACTACTTGACACAATGTGAACTAATTTATTCCGCATGCAGAGATATTAACAAAACATACAGGATGCAGAAAAGTAGTGCAAGTATAGCATTATATGGTCACTGGCAATATGACAACATAGTCTCTACCACATGTACCAGAGCGGCAAAATAAGTTTTTTTCATTCTTTGTGCAGGTTTCCATCAGATGTTGAACGAAATACCTTATGGGAAGTAGCCATGAAGAGAGAAGGCTTCCATGCCACAAAGAGCAGCTACCTCTGCAGTGAGCACTTCAAAGCAGAAGATTTCGACCGCACGGGTCTGACTGAGATTACGGGCTGAAGTCGAACCATCAATTTAATTTAATTTCCCATCACACCTGTAGCAAGTTGAATTTGAGTTTCTACAGAAACACCTGTCTGTCCTGATAGACTCCTACAGCCGATAACAATAACTTTAGACTTATATGTGTCTATGTACAAAGGCGCGGTGCTGCCCCCCTCCCCCCAATATTTTTTGACTACCTTCAAATGCCCCTTAACCCGGCCCCTTTGAGTGTATGTCTGGTCATAGATCGATGCCCTCTCTGGTGCCCCAATCCAGTTCAGATTACATTCTGCAGCCCTGGATATTCAAGATAGTATTGAAATAGAAATACTTACTTTTGCAGAAACATAAGATACGGCGAACCACCATGACCTCACCACAGGCTGCAGAACCATTTGCATTTGAAGAAGTTGCTGACAATCAAGATATGACAGCTTCCAATTATCACACAGACCATCTGTTTGCGCTACCGTCCAGTCAGGATGGACTCTAGGCCAAACTTGTGGCTGCAGAGGCCAGTGTTGAGCAGCTGCAACGTGATCTACGCAATGTCAAGGTCAAAGAGAAAAGATCCAAAGACACATTGGGTTCTGTAATTGGAGAACTCAAGGGAGAAAACCTTGTGAATGAAGAGCTTGAGCAGAAGTTGGATTTCTATGCAGGTATGATTATATTAATGATATTTGCACATATATGCAGTGACACAAAGACAACATATTTTGTGTCGAAATCTGTAGTCCGTAATATTGCTTGTCATGCATTGTAAAGATGTTGGGATTACAGATGGAATTCAATTTTGTATTTTTTTTTTTCGCAGACATTCCTCTTGACCTGCTGTCCAAGCCAGGAGCCTCGTAGGCTTTTAGCATCACTGACGAGTCATAGAAGGAAGAAACCGCTGTATGATGTAGCATCACTGACGAGTGCTAGAAGGACGAAACAGGTTTATGCTGTAACATCAATGAGAGTCTTAGAGGGACGAAACATCTGTATGATGTAACATCACTGACCAGTCCTAGAAGGACGATACTGTTGTATGATGTAAAATCACTGACAAGTCCTAGAAAGACGAAGCAGTTGTATGATGTAAAATCACTGACAAGTCCTAGAAGGACGAAGCAGTTGTATGATGTAAAATCACTGACAAGTCCTGGAAGGACGAAATAGCTGTATGATTTAACATCACTGACGAGTCCTTGAGGGCCGTTGGTTAAAATATGACGAAATGACCTAACTGTTGATGGGGTCCTGCTGACAGGTGCCCTTCTTTCAGAATTCAACTTATGTTTGTATTTACAAAATGCAGTATAGTTAAACATAATAATGACACAAAGAGTTAACGTACGTGTAAAATATACCTTTCGACCAAAATAGAAGTCGTTATGTAAGAACGTCACTTTTCTATACACTCCTACATTATTGCATGGGATTTTTACCAAAGATAAACTAAGCGTTTAATCAGAGTTAAGCATATATTCATTCAAGTATCACTTGAATTTAAAACCACTCCTACAAATGTTTAACATCTTGGGTTAAGATTTGAACTTTGATATGGGTTACGGAGAGGTCTTGTTTTGGTTTTAATGGGTTTTTGCACAAAAGTATTCCTTGAATAAACTACCATTCTTGATAAAATGGTTATGCCAAGCAAATGAATAAACGTGCCCATTTTGAATTAGAGGTTAGGGTTAAGAGGCGTTATCCAGCGGAACTGGCCAAAAGTTAATTCAAATGAAGTTTGCCCTTTCATCATTACTTGTAACAACACTGCCAAACTGTACAGTAAATTTATTAAGGAACACTGCACCCAACTTAAAGTGTAACTACCTACCATTTTCAGAAACAAATTGATGTCAGCATATTGTAAAAACAAAAATATCCAAGCTATCTGAATCGGAAGTAAGTACTGGATAGGTACAGCCTGACATAAAGGGATTTTCGTAAACCGCAATATTTATTGAAAATTCTTTTGAAAGATCATTTTGAGAATATATGCCAATACATCGTCACGTTAACACGCGCCGTTTTCCCTGAAATCCTTGCAACCAAATAATTGATTACGATAAATTCTCTTGTAACAAATAGATAGACCTAGGGGTAGATGACTAATTCCTATGTTAATTTTTTTTTGTTCCATGATATCAGCTGGAAAAGTGATTGATTTTTCTTGCCATCCATGATTAAAGCTCAGATTTCCAATGCTCACCATGAGTAAGTTGCAACTTTCACATAATGATATTCAGCGAAAACCTGTTATACCTTGGATCAGTCTATTAGTGAAAAAAAATGTTGCGCAATGTGTTCCAAAGCAGTCCTTAAAGAGATACACAGCTTGCTATAACGATGTGAATCAAATATTTATTTTAATGTTTTCAGTTATATTCATATTTCCATCGGGCACCACCACGGTGTTACCTACGGTTGTAACACAGGTGGATGATATCTGTGCGAGTTTATGATAATTTTTAACGGGAAAATGCGTGCTGATCTGTGTCTCTTTCCAGTGATTTCGCCATCAAAATTGAGGATATTACCTACAGATATATTTATAATATATGTATATTGACGTCTACAACAAGTCTTAATTCTACGATATAGTACAAGTGTACAATATGATAGTTTATTTTTATTGCTTGCCTTTAATAATACTCATCTTTATAATTTGAATTGCCCGGATGTTGAAGCCACGTGATATTTATGAGTGATAATCTATAAATTGGTATCACTCCTTATATCATATATGGTAATATGATGATGTTACCTACAGATATAACACTGGAGTGGACGATTCTGTCTGTGATACTGGTACCACCGTGGTGTTGTTACCTACAGATATAACACTGGAGTGGACGATTCTGTCTGTGATACTGGTACCACCGTGGTGTTGTTACCTACAGATATAACACTGGAGTGGACGATTCTGTCTGTGATACTGGTACCACCGTGGTGTTGTTACCTACAGATATAACACTGGAGTGGAAGATTCTGTCTGTGATACTGGTACCACCGTGGTGTTGTTACCTACAGATATAACACTGGAGTGGACCATTCTGTCTGAGATACTGGTACCACCATAGTGTTTTTACCTACAGATACAACACTGGAGTGGACCATTCTGTCTGTAATACTGGCACCAATCTCTGCTGCAGAGTGACCAATGTTATCACGACTGCAGCACTCAAGTCTGTGATACAAATGACATTTTATTTTTTTCGTTGGTATTTTCGGATTTTCGTTTTGGAGTGTGTTCTTTTGTCGGTATATTTACGCGAATTCTTATATTCTTTGACCGTGTAATAGACGAGAATCTTTTTCCCATAATGATGTCGGCGTTTTATTCTTTTCTATGTACTCTACCACTATATATATATATACACTGGCTACAATGTTTTCAGAGAGATTGCTGTTTACATTTCAACAAACTTTAAAATTTCTGGTCAAAACGTCGAGTTATTATCATAGTGGGTGGTTTAGTGTCTTCTGTAACAATAATCAGAATCCCATACCTCTTACAACTCAATGGTGCAATAAACAACATTATATCATAATGTGTTTGGTACAAAGCCGATAATACTGGTATATATACTCAGTCTGGTAAGTATAGCAGGCATCCATAGCCGATAATACTGGTATCTGTACTAAGTCTGGTAAGTATAGCAGGCATCCATAGCCGATAATACTGGTATCTGTACTCAGTCTGGTAAGTATAGCAGGCATCCATAGCCGATAATACTGGTATCTGTACTCAGTCTGGTAAGTATAGCAGGCATCCATAGCCGATAATACTGGTATCTGTACTCAGTCTGGTAAGTATACCAGGCATCCATAGTCGATAATACTGGTATCTGTACTCAGTCTGGTAAGTATAGCAGGCATCCATAGCCGATAATACTGGTATCTGTACACAGTCTGGTAAGTATAGCAGGCATCCATAGCCGATAATACTGGTATCTGCGCTCAGTCTGGTAAGTAAGTATAGCAGGTATCCATAGCCGATAATACTGGTATCTGTACTCAGTCTGGTAAGTATAGCAGGCATCCATAGCCGATAATACTGGTATCTGTACACAGTCTGGTAAGTATAGCAGGCATCCATAGCCGATAATACTGGTATCTGTACTCAGTCTGGTAAGTATAGCAGGCATCCATAGCCGATAATACTGGTATCTGTACTCAGTCTGGTAAGTAAGTATAGCAGGCATCCATAGCCGATAATACTGGTATCTGTACTCAGTCTGGTAAGTATAGCAGCCATCCATAGCCGATAATACTGGTATCTGTACACAGTCTGGTAAGTATACCAGGCATCCATAGCCGATAATACTGGTATCTGTACTCAGTCTGGTAAGTATACCAGGCATCCATAGTCGATAATACTGGTATCTGTACTCAGTCTGGTAAGTAAGTATAGCAGGTATCCATAGCCGATAATACTGGTATCTGTACTCAGTCTGGTAAGTATAACAGTCATCCATAAGCAGAATAAACATTTGACTTCTGAAAGAAACAATAAACACATAATGCTTATTCACTCTATGCAACTAAACAGTTCTATAAAGTCTGAAAACACCGTGACATGTGAAAAATCAGAAATAAGTTCACAAATAAGTCAACCTGATAACAAGATCGACCTTAATTGGCAACTGCAATCAATCATTTCTAACGGAAGAGCAACTAGAGTTTCCAACAGGGATCACCAAATACCAATACAAGTTTGCATCAGGAAATCCTCGTGCTTCTGGGCGACAAACGTGCATAAAGAAACTGCAAGAGTTTGTATTAGACAATAAGATCCCGGAGGTCTGCATCGTATCTTATGAATCAGTGTCAACATCTAACATCTTCAGAATAAATTCGGTCCCACCTACAGGATGTTCAACAATCAGCAAAAAAACTATATCATTAACAACATGGCGACAATACATATGCATACTAGACAGAAAATTCCGAAGCCTTTGTCCACTGTGATACATATTTCACAGAAAGAGAGCACTGCCACTAATCAGTAGCTACTGTTTTTGCTGTCCTAGGTCTACCTGGGAAAATAAGTAGGCCAAGCGAACATTTATCTGACTGGTGACTTCTGCACTGGGTTCAGTAATGACATGAAATTGATGAATTAAATAATAAATTCTGTTATTTATGTCATGCGCAGTCAGAAATACAATACAGTTGTACGAAGTATGTTTAAACGATGTGAATAGATTGATCATTAACATATTGCCTCTCGTCGATTTTTGTGAAGTATATGACACTAAAATTCAACTACATTATAACTAAGAATACAATCAATGTTATACGTCTATATCTATTTTACTGATCAATTGAAGTTCATTGCTAATGGATGAACGTGAATATTGGTTACCGAAGGGAAAGTATGTAATTTGAGAATTTACTTTAAAACTTTGGCTTTCATCCATGTTATTAATTGCTTAAAATGGTGCACGTGTTACGGTAGAATTTAACCCTCCAGCGGGACCAAATTATTCCGTTTCCTACATTTTGGCATCCAATCCAAAATGGATTCCGGTGATTTGAAGAAAGTTGTGTACGAATTTTCAAACTTTTGGTATTACATACTGGAACAGGGAAATTGATAATATCGTTATATACAAAACACCAAATGGTCCGATATAGTCGGTTGTTTTTATTTTGTACAGATACTTTTTATTTCAATTGGTATGATTTATTCATGCATTCATAAATCAATAGATCATTTCTCATTTTACTCTTTCTTTGTATTTTGTTGTGACGAAGATTTAAAAAAAAAAAAAAAGGTTAACGTCCAGGCAGCAGCTAAGGCTGTGTTCAGTGTCCCCCGCCCCCTTTCGCCCCCTTTCGCCCCCCCCCCCTTTTTTTTCTTTTTTTTTTCCAACATTCAAAATTATTCATTAACCGCTGGTTAACTCCAACTTTTGTCACATTTAAATACTTTCATTTCTTTCATAATGTGTTGGTTCTCTCTTTTGTGACGTCACTCATTAGAGTGGCAGTATTTAAGAAATACTACAAGATAACACAGACTTGGTAGGTTAGCTACATACTCGGGATACAAACATGTTCAGAGAATTTATCTTTTCCCCGTATCTTTCAAATATTCCCTCCTACATATAAAGGGCAATGTTATGACTAACGCGACAGCAACACCTTAACTAGAAATGTTAAAACCCTCTGAACACCATAACATAAAAACATAGACACCGCCTTTAATATACAGTCAAACCTCGTTAACTCGAAGTCGATGGGACCACGAAAATACTTCGAGTTATCCGAGTCTTCGAGATAGCCGAGTTCATGAGTTTTGGTATTTATATAAATAGTATCATGATTCCAAATTTTAAAATTCACCTTTAAAATGGCAATCTATACTCCACCGAGTTCATATTTCTTGGTTTATCATAAAATATTTCGTTGTCACTTAATATTCATGGATTCTTAAGTGTCTTATGCAGATTACATATAAAACTCATGCATATCTAATTAGATAAACAATTTTGTGAAGTCAAAGTTGGAATGGAAAGGAAATAATAGAATTTCCATGGATTTGAATTTATCACTGTAGCTAGCCAGAATAATTCAAAATCTTTATTGATTTTTCTTATTCTGTTCATGTTACTACAAATGTATATGTGGACGATTTTATTTTACCATAAAGTCATCTGTCATGACGATAACGGTTTATGGATCACATATCGGTCACAAACAAAAAATTACCATCAACAAAAGTTTATAATTGTATGGCAATGCCACAGTACAAACAAAGTATATTGATGATGTTTGGATAAGCTAAAGCGCATGACCATTAAAACGTCATTATTACAGGCACAGAAAAAACGTCGACCTACCGTCAAAATGACTTTTTATTTAAATGTGGCCAGGACTGTTGCAAGGACGTTAAACACGCGGTAAAAATAATCAACAATAAATGATTTTATTTAAATATATAGTTTTTAAGGCATAACATAGTATTGAGATATCTTAGAATATCTGTGGTCGTTAATATGTCATAGAATATTTATGGTCGTTAATATGTCTTAGTATAGCTGTGGTCGTTAATAAGTCTTAGTTTATCTGTTGTCGTTAATGTGTCTTAGAATATCTGTGGTCGTTCATATGTCTTAGTATATCTGTGGTCGTTAATATGTCTTAGTATATTTGTGGTCGTTAATGTGTCTTAGAATATATGTGGTCGTTAATATGTCTAAGAATATCTGTGGTCGTTAATGTGTCTTAGAATATCCGTGGTCGTTAATATGTCTAAGAATATCTGTGGTCGTTAATGTGTCTTAGAATATCCGTGGTCGTTAATATGTCTAAGAATATCTGTGGTCGTCAATATGTCTTAGAATATCTGTGGTCGTTAATGTGTCTTAGAATATCTGTGGTCGTTAATATGTCTAAGAATATCTGTGGTCGTTAATATGTCTTAGTATATCTGTGGTCGTTAATGTGTCTTAGAATATCTGTGGTCGTTAATATGTCTTAGTGTATATGTGGTCGTTAATATATCTTAGTATATCTGTGGTCGTTAATGTGTCTTAGAATATCTGTGGTCGTTCATATGTCTTAGTGTATATATGGTCGTCAATATGTCTTAGTATATCTGTGGTCGTGTATATGCCTTAGCATATCTGTGGTCGTTAATATGTCTTAGCATATTCATGGTAGTCAATATGTCTTAGAATAAAGGTAAAGTGTATTGCTCGGAATATGTAATGTTTGCTTGCTAGCCATTATTCTGACAATAAATGTTAAATCACAACAAGTAGAAATGTACTCATATATATAGGACGCTATGCAACGTGAATTGTTTCAATTTTTTTACAAAGTGAGTTTATGCAATGTTTAAACATAATATAGATATCCGACGCACTGATGGATATATTGTGTGTAACCGTTTGTTATCACGTATTGATGGCGATGAAAAAAGTGTAACCGTTTGTTACCACGCACTAATGGAGATAAAAAAAGTGTAACCGTTTGTTACCACGCACTGATGGAGATAAAAAAAGTGTAACCGTTTGTTACCACGCACTGATGGAGATAAAAAAAAGTGTAACCATTTGTTATCACGCACTTATGGAGATAAAAAAAAGTGTAACCGTTTGTTACCATGCACTTATGGAGATAAAAAAAGTGTAACCGTTTGTTACCACGCACTGATGGAGATAAAAAAAAGTGTAACCATTTGTTACCATGCACTAATGGAGATAAAAAAAGTGTAACCGTTTGTTACCACGCACTGATGGAGATAAAAAAAGTGTAACCGTTTGTTACCACGCACTGATGGAGATAAAAAAGTGTAACCATTTGTTATCACGCACTGATGGATTTGTTATCACGCACTGATGGATATAAAAAAAAGTGTAACCGTTTGTTACCACGCACTGATGGATATAAAAAAAAGTGTAACCGTTTGTTACCATGCACTTATGGAGATAAAAAAAGTGTAACCGTTTGTTACCATGCACTTATGGAGATAAAAAAAAAGTGTAACCGTTTGTTATCACGTACTGATGGAGATGAAAAAAAGTGTAACCGTTTGTTACCACGCACTGATGGATATAAAAAAAGTGTAACCGTTTGTTACCACTCAATGTTACCACGCACTGATGGAGATAAAAAAAGTGTAACCGTTTGTTATCACGCACTTATGGAGATAAAAAAAGTGTAACCGTTTGTTATCACGTCCTGATGGGGATAAAAAAAAAGTGTAACCGTTTGATGGAGTGTTTTACTTTGATAAATACGTCGTCCCATATTTTGATCTTTTATAACCTTCAGTTTATTTCAATGTTAAGAATGTCATTTGTACACAAATATATACATTTAGAGATTCACACCCCCATCCACCCCCCCTCTCCCCACCCACCCACACACACACACACACACACACGCAAACACCCTAAAAGTAAACAAAAACAAAAAAAGACGGCCAAATGAAGCTATATTTGGTATTTAATTACTTTAACGTCAGTTTACGCCCTGTATTCACCGGTTGTATATTTAACATCGTAATCCACCTTCACACAACTACGTATGATATGTTGGTATTTTTCCTCACTGGTAAATAGCCCAGTATGTTACACGTTATCTTATCAACTGGTTGCTATGGAAACTGAAGTCGGGTGTCAGAGTTTACCTGTAGGATGTATCACGTTAGGTCCTTCGTAAATACAATTAACTCCTGTGACACACGTGTCATCAAATACCAAGTGTCTCGTGCTGCAGGAAGTCTAAAAATACCTGAGATAGCTAGGTATACCCGGACGGAGAGTAAATGCTACCTGAAATATGTAGATTAATTGCTTACTACAAAACGAAACTCCGACAAAAGGATGTTGCAATTGATACAGATAGTATTTGATGAAAAGTTGACCATGACACACAACCAGACAGGTGAATGAGAAAGCGGAAACTTGGTATCCCTCTTATCTAGTGTCAACTTTAACCTAAAATAGCTTGTTTATAGGACGCTGAAGTTTGGGTTCACAGCAAAGTGAAATTTTCTATACCAGGATTGTTGTAAAAGATGTCAGGAAGAAGATACGACATTACGCATGGATATTTTCTTATCTGTGAGTAAAAATGCTACGTTTGCTCAGCTTCGATTGAAGATGGAAATATATTGTCTTTAGATTAAAAATATTTATTTGTTTTGTATAGGAATATATGATGATTAAAAATGTACTAAAAGGTTATCATTTCAGTAAATCCTCTCAATAATTGTTGGTGGAAAAGGACTCATAAAAGTTGTTCTAACTTGTGTCCAAGTCCTTTTGAATTTTTCAAAAAAAAAAAAAATATGTTTTAATTTATTAATTCGAGAATTCGTGGCTATTACCTGTAAGAAGAAATGTTAAGTGTTGTTTGACTTGACGTCAACGCGTACATAAACATTTTATCGCAACATGAGAATTGTGACAATTCTTTTATTTGAACTCACTATTTTGTAATATATATATTAATTTCTCATTTTGTCAATTAATATTTTTTCTTGATACCGAAAATTTTGTCAACCTTTTGTATAAGATATACATCAAGGTGAAAACAAAAGAAAACACATTGAAAAAATGTGATACACGTATTTCGGGTTTTTTTCTCTGTGGTTTATTGCTATCGCATATATTTAGATAGCCTATTGGTATAGATGAAGTAGAGGATAACGATATCAACAGTAAGATATAACCAAAAGTCCTGAATTGAAGTCATGAATCTCTACTGATTTAAGGTAAACATTAATTTTAAGTAAGGTATAACCAATGAAAAGTTGATGATGGACACAAAAAGAAGTACAAAAGAAAAAAATTCTTTAACTAAAGAAATTTTGTGAAATTTCTGTGGGTTTTTTTTGTTTTGATTAGATGATTTGTCACCATGGTTTAAGTTTGAGGTAAGCAGCTTATGGAGAATAGTATATTGCTATGGATATCATGTATTGTACAAAACTAATTATCACCTTTGAGTACAACTTTAAAACCCAATGCCGTAAATACAAACAATGAATTAAGCTTCATTTTACAACTGTTTCATACTTCCAGGACATCAATGCTAAGGACCTATTTTTTTTAAACCTATGAGGCGACTTAGGAAAATCCAAAACGATTGAAATGATATATAAAAATCAAGATGGGAAATGCACGTACCCCATTTTTTTTTTACATGTATCTGATTTCGAAATAAGGCCACAACAGGTATATATACTTTTATCCGATTAAAATTTTTTATCAGTTAATTTCTTGTTATTTACTGTCTCGCGCTATAACCACGTGAAGCAGGGATTTTTGAAGATACCTGTTTTATACATAAATACTATTACATAGGAACGGGCGCTATACATTTTAAATTGGTTACCTTTCAAACAAACACCTTCATCGTCTGCTGAAAGACCGAAAGATCGTAATAGTGGACGCAAAACCCGTTATGATAAATAATTAAATAAGCATACACCGTCATACGCATGTACAGGCAGTGGTGTCATCTGTAGAATGGTCTATAAATAGATTAACTTACAAATACATAAACGGAATTTAATGTATAAACAAAATTAACATGTTCACGACATTTTCACAACATCTTATATCAAGTCTGATCATTATTAAAAAAAAAAAACTCTGGTCCAATTGTGCACAGCAAGCGCCACATAACGAAATATTCGATGATGTCTGATACTCTTGATGACCCGGCACAGTTTGTATACTTAAACGCTAATTACGTCAATTTGCAAACATTTGTCCAAACTTTTTATTGGATTCTTGTATTTTTTTAGGGGCATACGACCTCCCTAAATAATGTCTGTTCGAAATGTATTGTCACCGATAATGCCCTATCATGGACATCTACTAACATGCACAGCCTAGATATAATCTGTGGACTTGAAAAAAGAAGTTATTGAAAACCTTGCTATATAACTGCAATATTAGCAACAACCCCGTGAACACTGTAATAGAATGTTTAGGGTACAACTGCCATTCCAAAATATTTACGACATCATGTTCTGTCAGAAGCCGGAATCTCGGATATCATTCCAAAATATTTACATCATGTTCTGTCAGAAGCCGGGATCTCGGAAAACATTTCAAAATATTTACGACATCATGTTCTGTCAGAAGCCGAAATCTCGGAAACATTTCAAAATATTTACGACATCATGTTCTGTCAGAAGTCGGGATCTCGGATATCATTCCAAAATATTTACGACACCATGTTTTGTCAGAAGCCGGGATCTCGGATATCATTCCAAAATGTTTACGACATCATGTTCTGTCAGAAGCCGGGATCTCGGATATCATTCCAAAATATTTACGACATCATGTTCTGTCAGAAGCCGGGATCTCGGATATCATTCCAAAATATTTACGACATCATGTTCTGTCAGAAGCCGGGATCTCGGATATCATTCCAAAATATTTACGACATCATGTTCTGTCAGAAGCCGGGATCTCGGATATCATTCCAAAATATTTACGACATCATGTTCTGTCAGAAGCCGGGATCTCGGATATCATTCCAAAATATTTACGACATCATGTTCTGTCAGAAGCCGGGATCTCGGATATCATTCCAAAATATTTACGACATCATGTTCTGTCAGAAGCCGGGATCTCGGATAACATTCCAAAATATTTACGACATCATGTTCTGTCAGAAGCCGGGATCTCGGATATCATTCCAAAATATTTACGACATCATGTTCTGTCAGAAGCCGGGATCTCGGATATCATTCCAAAATATTTACGACATCATGTTCTGTCAGAAGCCGGGATCTCGGATATCATTCCAAAATATTTACGACATCATGTTCTGTCAGAAGCCGGGATCTCGGATATCATTCCAAAATATTTACGACATCATGTTCTGTCAGAAGCCGGGATCTCGGATATCATTCCAAAATATTTACGACATCATGTTCTTTCAGAAGCCGGGATCTCGGAAAACATTTCAAAATATTTACGACATCATGTTCTGTCAGAAGCCGGGATCTCGGATATCATTCCAAAATATTTACGACATCATGTTCTGTCAGAAGCCGGGATCTCGGATATCATTCCAAAATATTTACGACATCATGTTCTGTCAGAAGCCGGGATCTCGGATATCATTCCAAAATATTTACGACATCATGTTCTTTCAGAAGCCGGGATCTCGGAAAACATTTCAAAATATTTACGACATCATGTTCTGTCAGAAGCCGGGATCTCGGATATCATTCCAAAATATTTACGACATCATGTTCTGTCAGAAGCCGGGATCTCGGATATCAT
Organism: Ylistrum balloti; assembly: GCF_031769215.1. Classification (NCBI taxonomy): domain Eukaryota; kingdom Metazoa; phylum Mollusca; class Bivalvia; order Pectinida; family Pectinidae; genus Ylistrum; species Ylistrum balloti. Next base: position 1,034,596 of record NW_026782219.1, on the reverse strand, counting down.
TCCAAAATATTTACGACATCATGTTCTGTCAGAAGCCGGGATCTCGGAAAACATTTCAAAATATTTACGACATCATGTTCTGTCAGAAGCCGGGATCTCGGATATTGTTCCATCAGTTATGTTTTCATTTATTTTTCATTTTCATTTTCACTTTCAAGTCACATTTTATAAGGCAGTAAGTGCACGTTTGACTTGATGTTGAAATAAAGACAGAAAATGAAGTTACAAATATGATCTGGGATTTAAAATGAAAGTCATAAGTACTAAGTCTCAAGATGAAACAAAATATGTTTGTAGATTTACGTTTCCTGTGATAATCTGGGTTGAATACCATGCACAACGGCAATCAATGTAGAGAGTCCATTGTTATACTATTCTTGGAATTGGGACTTAATTATTTGACCGGATTAGGCAGAGTCTGGTTTAGACAGTGTCCACTGTAGTATCTAGCTATATAACTTGTAGCCTTGATTGTTACATGTGTCTTACAAGTGACTCTCATTGGGTGATCACATGAGACGTTAAACAACGGCAGTCAACTTTTCCCACATTTCCACTTATTTTTATAGATGTTTCACATACAAGCTCAAAACATTTCGCAATGTTCAATGCTTTTGAAGAGACCCAAACAACCTGCTGTGAACTACAATCAACATCTGGACAGCTCTGGATAGATCATGCCTATGACATATCAGTTTTAGCAAAGCTACAAGAACAAAAGTAATACTGTCTAGTAATGAATGTCTGGGAAATTACTTCAATCAGTGCGAAAAAAAAATAACGAAAAAAAAAAATATAGAAAGACAGGGACTCCAACACAGAGTTATCTCATACCTTTAGTTGTTATGTAACCTTTGTTTTTGTACTGAAACAGATACCGTGGAATCTGTCTAAACCGGACACCTTTGGGACCGAATGATTTGGCCGGTTTGTAGAGAGTTCCGGATTGTAGAGAGTCCATTGTTATACTATTCTTGGAATTGGGACTTAATTAATTGACCGGATTAGGCAGAGTCTGGTTTAGACAGTGTCCACTGTAGTATCTAGCTATATAACTTGTAGCCTTGATTGTTACATGTGTCTTACAAGTGACTCTCATTGGGTGATCACATGAGACGTTAAATGGTAACTTACAGCGAGATACAGTAGACCCTCGCCATGTATGGAAAGGTTACCAAGGTGCTTGGTCAAAATTATAAATTCTACAGACCCCGAAATCTCTTTCCTTCATTGGAGGGTTTTTAATATTACGTTAGATTAAATAGAAACTAACATATTGGGGTACATACATGTACGTTTAATTTCAGCAGGAAACTAGAAATCTAATCTTAGATTGAGTATTTGTTGTCAGATAACAGATTGACGGTAGCAAAAAAAAATACGAATCCTACCCCTCTGTCTGAAAGGCTAGGCTCAGAGGAGGAAACTTGTATATATTTGACTAAACAAATATTCAAATTGAGATACGACAGAATCAAACTCTCTCCATTGATGGAAAGGTCTCAAGGTTTCGACATTGTAAATTTCGTATCCTTCAGGTTCCTTCTGAAAACTTTACTATAGTGCATATATAGGGATAGTTTGACTGGTTAATAAGCGAGAAATGATTGAATCAATATTGTCTCGTGTTGACGCACTCTTTCGTATTGTGTCTCTTTCAGTTCTAAATTTGATATACTCTTGAATTGAATGTTACGATGATGTAAACAATTGAAAACAGTTTGTGTTAACGTTATGATTTATTTTAAAATTTTAAAGTTTCAGGTCTGATTGCGTTGAACAGCAGTCAAGGTAAGTGTAAGAATTTCTATATTTTTTAAACATTTGTATTTTTTCTGTCAGCTACATATTGATAAGAATTGCATTCAATTCACGAATTTATACTTTTTCCGTGTAAAAGTGTGGTGTTGTTGTCCCTCCACCAAATACTATGTTGTTGTTCCTCCACCAAATACTGTGTTGTTGTCTCTATAACAAATACTATGTTGTTGCCCCTAAACCAAATACTGTGTTGTTGCCCCTAAACCAAATACTGTGTTGTTGTCTCTATAACAAATACTGTGTTGTTGTCCCTCCAACAAATACTGTGCTGTTGTCTCTATAACAAATACTGTGTTGTTGTCCCTCCACCAAATACTGTGTTGTTGCCCCTTCACCAAATACTGTGTTGTTGTTTCTATAACAAATACTTATTTGTCCCTTAACGAAATGATGTTTGTTATCCCTCTGCCAAAAGCAATACTGTGCCTCTACAAAATATCATTTGCTGTCCCTTTGTCAAATATGTGTCATTTTTGCTGTCCCTTTACAAAGATTATATATTGTTCCTCTGTTAAATATGCTTGTTGTTTTACTGCCAAAATGCTGTGTGTTGATTGCCCTCTAACGAATGTTGCGTGTTGTTCCTGCGTGAAATAATTTGCTTGTTATTCCAGTACCCGATGCCTTGATTGAGATTCCTTTAGCAACTTCAGTTTTCATTGCTCCTCGCTATTTTAATCATTGATATAACCTGATGCCTATTTTATGAAGTAGACTGTTTGGGATAATTACCGCCCTATCTCATTACACTATCGCAAACTCTAGTGTTTTAATGTCTTGGTATGTCTCTTCCAATGAAAAGAACTCCAAGCTGTTATCACAAAGGGCGAAATTTCAAAAAAAGTGATACTATCAAGATTTAGTATAAGTTTTGTGTTAGTTCAGTTTAACATAACGCACAAATGCTATCCCGGTTAACCCTGCATTAAAGTGACATCATTGCATGGATATCTAAATTTACATTTTGGTGTTTTGGGGAAAAAACGAATCATTTCAGATACGACTGAGAAGTCCTAAGTTTTACTTCCTATTTATAACTAAATACTTTAAATATAATAGTTTTCTCTCCTGCTACGGAAGAGTGCTTTCTTTGTGGTAAAAACGTCCCGAGTTTTGCAGTTATTTACACAATTTCCGTTCCATGTTGTACAATACACGCGACACTAGAATAACTATGGGGTTCACATATTATCAATCAAAATCATTTTGCTTAATAACCATCACGTGACCAAGGAGAAACAGGTGAAACATATATTTCGAACCGCACCATTTAATGTGTCATTTTTGCTGTCAGATATGTGCAGAAATCATTTCTTAACTGGACTGACTCGTGTCAGCGATGGTAGCTTGTCGGCTTCATCTACGTATGGAAACAACTCTGATCCTAAACATGATTACGGTCCAACAAGGGGGAGATTGAATACAACGGAACTTAAAGATACCACTGGGAAGACTCTGATTGGAGGATGGTCGGCAGGTAAAAACGATGTCGACCAGTTCATTCAGGTCTGTAGGAAAATATTCATAAATATGGTACTTTAATATTGTAGTCCTACAGTTTGATTTAAATTGTAACTCTGAATGAACATGTTAAATTAATTTCACCCTGAGAAAAATCTTACATTCTTCCAGTAAATATATTTTATTTTCATGACGTGATATTGACACCAACAAAGTCATTGGTTATTTTGGTTCGTGCATTTAGGTAAAATTAAAGGACCCCACCGTGATCCGAGGAGTAGTCACTCAGGGTCGCAATGGCTGCTGTAAACAATGGGTGAAGAAGTTCCGCGTCCTGTACAGTCCTGACTGTGTTAACTGGAGACCAGTGGGAGGTCCTAACACAGCAGATGCCGTATGTATTTATCATCTCTACCTACTAAGATTTAGGACCGCTCTGTTGTCCTGTCTCTGATGATAATAAATATTTATTTTACAACAAATGCGAAGCAACTTATACTAATCACTCTTGTTGGCTCGGATGGAAGCGCGCGAGGGGTCTTATTGTGGGAGGAAACCGGAGTACCCGGGGGAAACCCACGTGGTCGGACAGGTGACATACCTTTTTATATCCATTCCGGGAATCGAACCCCGGACGGCTAGGTGAAAGGCGAGTGCGTTACCACTCCATGATCTACTGGTAACAGATATCGTCATGTCTGCAATGTGCCATTGACCTCAACGTTAAGATTCAATATTTCGAGTTTTTTTTAAATTATTCTTTTCAAATTGATTTTTTTTTTCATTAATGAAGTTTTTTCCATGAATAATACAAAAAATAAACAAAATAAACTACGACATATGCCAGTACTTTGAAACTTTAAAGAAACAGTGCTTGTTTAAGAATGAACACTGGTAGTGAACGTGGCCATTATTATCAGCTATAGATAATATATTTATTTTGTTTTTAGTTCTTTAAAGGAAACGACGATGAGAACACTTCCAAAATCAACATTTTCCAGTGTCCTGTGATCGCCATATGTGTCCGAATCAACCCACTGGAGTGGAACAACCATATTTCCATGAGGTTTGATCTGATAGGATGCCCCCTTCTTTCTGGTGAGTTCTAATAAAAAAATGTTTATCTAATTGGAAGACTGAATTTTATTTGTAAGAGAAAGTTAAAGGCGCTATATCGATCCTTTCTCTGAAAATGTTATGTTCGTGTGAAAAAGACGAAGATATCTTCTTAAATGCAGGTTGTAGACACTAAAGGTCTACTGCAACCTGTATAGTAATTTCTGAATTATTCAAATGGTAAAACAGTTCAGAATAAACACATGCGTTGAAGGTGTTTTGAAATAATTCACCTATGACATTTTATTAAGTGATTTTTTCGGATCATTGGGACCTTCCTTTTCTATAGTCTTCGCCATGTAAAATACATCTTTACTTTCGTATCAGGAAATTCTTCTGCAAAGTCACAACTTACCACGGCAACAGGGAATGTCAGCGCTGGAGTTATACTATCAAACAATACAGTCGCTTCAGGTGAGTAACTTTGGTGTACATCAGTCTAGGTCCCTGTCATTTCAGGTTCACGTGACCTTTCACCATATTAGTCCCGGTTCATTCTTAACCAACATTTTTTATTAAGAGAGGCATTTTGACTGGTTTTAAGTAATATGTATTTCAAACTCTCTACTCAACCCTAATCTTTGAATTTTCAGTTTTGATGTGCCTTCACAAGCTCATTACTTTTAGATCACGCGTTATATCAGGAGCGATAACTCTGTATGGGAAAGCTTCTCGAAGGCTCGGAAATTTTCCATATGCCATTTCTCAATATGCAGGCTCCTTCGGTACACTAGAATTAAAACCCTAAACACAACTCATTCTCCACTTTCAACCGATGAAAACATTGATTTATGTTCATTGGTAACAAAATGTGCACTTTGCTACTTCAGTATTCAAAAATACTACTTTCACTGAAATGTGACCTCAATTTACATATAATGCAATCTTCTAAGAATACAATTTGTTGCCAAGACCTGAAAAACGGAATTTGAAATCGTATTGGCTTTCGGTTTTTCTTTAGATATTGTAAAAAGGTGTTTATATTTCATAATGTAACTGTATTGTCTTGTGACTTACAGGAAGTGGTGTAGCCCCTGTCCAGCCTGTGAATCAAGGTGTCAAACGACGTAAGTACTCATTACATTGGCTAAACAGGATATCAAAAGTCTTGTAAACATACTACACTGACTTTAAAGCTATAGTGATCATGTGTTTAGAAGGATATCAAAAGTCTTGAGAACTTACTACACTGAATTTACTACTATAGTGATCATGTGTTTAGACAGAATATCAAAAGTCTTGAGAACTTACTACACTGAATTTACAGCTATAGTGATCATGTGTTTAGAAGGATATCAAAAGTCTTGAGTACTTACTACACTGCCTTCACGACTTAAGTGATCATGGACATAAACAGGATATGAAAAGTGAAGACATCTAGAGAAGTAAAGTACTGAGTTATGACGTCATAGGCGGTGATTTGTTTATTTTATCTGAAATTCTGTATACAGATCCTTTCTATTTTTTTCCCTGTTATCTTGATCGCTGTATTGGATTTTGACCTCTGTAGATCTTTGTGGTGAGTTTATAAGAATTATATACTTTTTTTACTTTGATGTTTTTCATTTTTATCGTCTAAACTCCGCGTCCTGATGATCCGTAAAACGATACTCAAACAACACAAAGACTTCTGTGTAACCTTGACCTTTGTATTACATAAAGTTTCAAGGACTTGCATAAAACACATTGACCTTTGTTTCAACATATTTCGAAGCCTTTCGGGTGTGATTTTGCATGGCCTTGATCAATGTAATACAGAATGTTTAGATATTTTAAGGCTTGACCTCTGCATGACCTTGACCATTGTATTACAGAATGTTTAGATATCTTAAGGCTTGACCTCTGCATGACCTTAACCATTGTAATACAGAATGTTTAGAAATTTTAAAGCTTGACCTCTGTATGACCTTGACCATTGCATTACAGAATGTTTGAATATTTAAGGCTTGACCTCTGTATGACCTTGACCATTGCATTACAGAATGTTTGAATATTTAAGGCTTGACCTCTGCATGACCTTGACCATTGTAATACAGAATGTTTAGATATTTTAAGGCTTGACCTCTGTATGACCTTGACCATTGTAATACAGAATGTTTGGAAATTTTAAGGCTTGACCTCTGTATGACCTTGACCATTGTAATACAGAATGTTTGAATATTTAAAACTTGACCTCTGTATGACCCTGACCATTGTATTACAGAATGTTTGAATATTTTAAGGCTTGACCTCTGCATGACCTTGACTTCTTTGTTTTTTCAGAGTGTGTGAAGGACTGTAAGGGCAAGGCTGCAGGAGTTTACCAATCGTGTGATACGTGTCACGGCTTTGTGAGCTGTGTGTGGGGACTTAAGTATCAACAGCCATGCCCGCCCGGCCTGAAATGGAATGATATTCTCCGTGTATGCGATTTCACCTCCTCAACCTGTCCATAGCCCGACTGACAGTCGGAACCTATTGCCAAATCACTCGCAATATGTTCTTAATGAAATAACTGACTTACTTCTGTTCACACGGTATTTGGTGTTCGTCACGAACATAAACTACCTTGTTTCGAAATATATTTCATTGGGGAAATTTACTTTTGCAATAAACCAAACATAGAAAATCTCCACATATTTATATACCACAGTACTTACATTCTATTATTCTATTGAGTTACTTTGATATTGTGTTCGTATTTTCATGACAAGCATTACTTAGTAGTTGTACAATAGGTTTACGTGGTTATGAGGACAGTTGTAACAATTTACGGAAAAAGCAAAAACCATTGTATTTCATTTTCTTCTTGTTGGTAATGTCAAAAGAATAAAAGTTTTTATGACAAAACCAGGAGAAGATTTAATGACTTCACGTTAAACGACCAGTTTGAAGCGTATATGAATTGGCACAAACTCCAATATGCTTTAAAGCTATTTCAGATGTGTTTTTGTTTTGGGGGGTGGGGGGTGTCCTAGTAATTCTAATATTTGGATATTTCAGCCACTAATCACTATTACATACTTTAGAATGTAGGAACATGTATTCACTAAAATCAAATCCCTTTCAATATAAAAGAAAACCTAGTAGTGTGTCCTATGTGTGTCAGAAAGCATAAGTCCCTGGTGATTTTCGGTTTCTGTTTGGCACAAATAAAAACAACTGTGATATAATTAATTTCTTTAAAACTCGCCAATCTAATTGTTTTTGAATTATGATTTTGTTTACATGTTGATGTTTTCTATTTTTGTTATTTCTACCATATTTTCAAACAGTTTTACTTTGAGAGATAAAGATTGCCGGATCATATTTGGTTATTTTCTCGTCCAAAATGTATTAATTTAACTTAAAAGTTGTAACAAAGATTCATAAATCAACATAAAACATAATAAAACAGTCGAACGTTTTCTTTGATGCTTATGGAAGCCAGAACTTTGATAAGGAGTCACCGATGATGGGCTCTGGCGTGCGACTTTACAGTGCCATCACACTGAAATGCCATATTCTGTACAGCAGCAAGGCATGCTTATCGGTTACATTATACTTACAAGTGGTTTGTTCATCTTCTTTTATAACATTTTGCAAAATTTTCATAAAGATCTCCAACACGTTTTTTTTACAATTTTTCAGATTTAAGAGAGGGTTCTTTCTATTTTCAGTTAACATTTTCTATGCTTGTGTATGTTGATGGGCTTAACAATTTTAATAAAGTCAAAGAAGGGATTCCGACATACATTTATCATAATATATCATACATTTATAATGATTTATAACTCTGGTTTGCCTAATAAATGTACAGTTTCAGAGCGATTGACGCCAAAATTAGTTAAAGAAGGTGTGGATGTTATAAGTCATCAAACTACATATCATGGTCTATCTCGACTTAGCTGTAACGGATCTCAGAAATGTACACGATCTAATACAGATTTTGTATGCTGGAAATTCAATGCGACAGTTGTTTAAATTTAATGTTTAATATTATTCATGTTACGGAGTTAATACATTCCTGATAAGTGCTGTTTCCTTGTTTTCGTTGATATATTTACAAGTTATTTGACTAAAATGTACTGTGTATGTTTTATTTATCACGTGATTGATTAATACAAACCTTATTCGAACCTGTTGCTTGTTTTTTTTTTTTTTTTTTATGGGTTTTTTTTTTATTTTGTTTTTTGGTTGTTGTTTTTTTCCCGTTTTGTTTGAGGGCGAGTGTGTGTCGTTGAAATTGATTAACACGCACTAACGTGCATTCCACTGACGTAAAATACAATGAATTGATCGTTTACTTGTGTGTCATACATCACAATCAGACACCAAACTAGGCAATATGGGTCATTTTTCAATTCCAACCTTTACAATATTTTTCATGGTCATATATCACAATTGGGGGGAGGGGGTGAAGAGGGAGGAGACCGTGAAATATCGGTACTGCAAACAGTTTATTAAACCTCGAATGAAACTTTGAAACGTGCAGGTTCGATCCGTATTCGGGACGAATTGTTTCTTGGGGAAATAGGCTTGTTTATACTGTCTTGGCTGTGTCTGAATAAGACACTTCACCCTAATTCCACTGCATAACATGCGACGGACCTTCCTAATGTTGTTCAGCAGGCACACCACCAGGAACATTTGCCTCATAAACCCACCAGTTATAGGCTACATCAGTTAGGGACTGCATCAAAACTTTCACTTGCTAACTGTCCAAAGTTATATTTTGAATTTCAGTGCACCTGTTTGTAATTCATCAGCATTCCTATTCTGTTCGTTTAGTTTGATTGTTTGCCCTTTGTTTCAATTAATATCTAGACTTGGTTAAATTCAAACAGATGTTGTAGAATCTGTATTTCTTGTAAACATGGAACTGAATGATAAAGGAAAATTCTCGACAGGCGATCATCTTGGATTATGAAACTTCATTTTTCACGATCTCAAATTGAACAAGGTTTTCTTCCACAATTTTTAAATCTTCAAATACCATTCTCAGAAAACATGGACTATTACAATGTATCTTTGAAGGTTATTTTACATTTGGTAACAGTTGTCAGGGGTTCATTTCTTACAGATTTGTCAGGATGAAAGGAATGGTGATCAACTCCACTGTGACTCAAGGGAAGGTTTTTTTTTTATTTTGAAGCAAATGTGAGAACAAAACGACTGCCATGATCTTTCTGTTTTCTCTTACTTCTACCTGTTTAGTATTGTTCTTTCCCGGACAATCGTCTAGATGTGTAGTACATGTCTGACGGGTAATACTGCCTTGTGTACACATTAACAGAAGTGAATATTAGATTCCGAGTTCGATACAGAAGAGCAAGACAATAAAGGAAGCTGCATTATACTGCTGTTTCGCCCTTCTAGGACTTGTCAGTCTTATGTGACGACTGAGAAAAAATCCTAAGTGATTGAAAAAATGTAAAACTCTAAATGGGAAGGCGGCCTTTCATTCAATACATTTCGTAAATTTTCTTTCATCTGATCATTTTAGAACATTACGTACAATTCAAATGAATTAAAACCTGGCATGCAGGTTACCTCGGGGACTAAAAGTCCACCAGCAGTGCCTATCACCTGTGGTCTCATAGACTGTGAAAAAGACACACAAGTGAATAACACCTTTGAAGTTATAATAGATTAACTACATGTATTTCTAGAAAACAATTCCCAAAGATTTCAAATACACAAAATTTGTGTTTATTTTTGTATCATAAAGCATGAAAGAGAGAGGAAGAATATTTTGTGAAAATTATGATAATGATATCCCAGATTCGGGATCACTAAAAATGGTAAATTTTTGTAAGAACCCCAGTTATCCCCCTTTAGTGACCATGAGAGGGCCATCTCTAACCGCATACTGTTTACACGTAACAGTCACATAAGGTGATACGGATATTGGTGTAGGATGTTACGGACAGCTGGAAGACAAGACTAAAAGGGAACGGGTAAAATGTATTGGGAAAACAAAATCCCTTATCAACACTTTTGAAATAAACACAAATTTGAAATAAAATTTAGAAATCAAAAACAGGAAACTGACCCCATGGATTTGGATCACTTTATTTTTTAAATGATGAGTCATTCTGTTTGACAAATGATATGTTATACAGTACAAAATAATCACAACAGCTTCACAATTATTGACTTGTTAAGATGGCTACATATGGCTGGATGAATATTAAAAAATTAACAGTTCTATCATCTCAAACTTATAACACTTTGATTTTTTTTTGTTAATTTCAAGATTTTTTGTTTGAATTTTTCAAAATTAATCATATGATATCCCATAAAAACCACTTTATTTAGATTGTATAGAAAAAAAACTTCCAATTCCTTGCATTACAGCTATCATGGTATTTTAAACATCTTCATGAGCTATGTATGTCAGTTTTGACTATTCAATTCTAAACTAATATATCTACATTTGAAGTTTTAATTTCTCTGCAAATTGTAGATTCTTAAAGAATGTCAAAATTTCTTAAACTATTTCCACAAAATCAGACTTGTATTTTACAAAAGAAGATTTCGCCGAGGTAGGTAGGTGGAGCACAAACCTCTACTTTTTGAAATTAGCAAGAAAAAAAAAATCAAGCTATTGTGCATCTTATGAAGATTTGGTCCCGGATATATGACACTGTACACGTGTCATGAAAATAATGTAATATCTCTTCAGAGTACATTTTATTATGATGAAATATAAAAACATTATTGATAATTAGGAATGTTCCATTACATAAATGTTCATTTATAAAATATGACACTTCAAATCTTACCATTTTATGAACTATATACAAAAAGCACTCTTTACATATACAACTCTTTCACTCACCTTTCAAACATTCAAAATTTCATTATATAAATGTATATTGCATAATTACAAAGTAAGAAATACCTCTGAAATGTGTGTAGTTTGATATTTTTAGGCAGAATAAGTTTTTACGAAGATTTTATTTTTCAGAATTTATAAATGTCATTGATATTTTTTTAAATAGTAGCCTAGGTTGACATATATCTACATTAAGTAAATATACACCCCTTATAGTATATCCAGCTCATCTTTATCTCCAATGTCTTTTGGAACTCAGACACTTGAGTTTCAGGTTTATAATTTTCCTTAGGGGCTCATGCACATATTAAAATTTTTTCTTTATCTCAAAATAACGAGACATGTTAACTTTTTGAAATAGTATTTTGGAATCACATGAAAAAAATTGACGAAAAATGTTTGTCCTTTATTCTGCAAATAAAAAACTACATGACAGGTGAAAAATTCCTGAAAAAGTTTGCAAGGTAAATCTAAAGTTTTGAAATGGTAAAAAATATTCCTATATACAACCTATGATTATGTTGCTTAGAAAAATATAATTATATGGAGCTTTTTACAATATCTACAAATCTTAATATTCACAAAATTTGTTTACAACCAACTGACATGATTTTATCTATATACATATGGCTATGTGAAAGAAAGGATAGGTTTTTCTCTGGCATAACTAATGAATGATGTTTTGTTCAGAGAAATATGATAGAGAAGATTTCACTTCATAAATGAATGATTTTTAATAGATGTTCTTAAAATAAAACTTGAAATAAAAAACAAGTATTTCACTCTATTTTTTTCTAACAATTAGGATAAGTTTCCTCCCAATTTGACAAAACTTTTTAATACATTACTGCAAAAAATTAGTGTATATTTTGGTCAAAATATTATAATTTTATGATCACAAATATTAATCATTTTTGAAAATGTTACTTATTTCTGAGATGCATTACCACACATGACGTTATAGCTTGGAAGTTCCTGGTTATTAATATGAAACCTCCAGACTTGTTACGTGTAAACCTCCTGGAAACCTTATTAAGATTACTGAAGTACATACAGTTCTGGTATCCGACTACACACCAAGAAAAATATTTCTATAAATCTAGACAAATTACATGAAATTTATCGCTGTCTTAAAGTAGTGAATTGAAACCATATTCAATCTTATTGCAAAACTTGTCTTAAAATATGGATTAATTTTTTACTCCTTATCCAAATGAATAACTTGATAATTTTACAATTTACAAAGGAAATGAAATAAAAATTTATAGACCTGCAAAATTTTAGTTAAATTTTGTTAAATTTTAATTATAATTTAACATCATAAATTATTTTTGTCAGGTGACCCTTAACAATATAAAGTAAAATCACACTATGGATTACACCAGTAAATGGAACGGTGTAGAAGGAAGACAAATGCAGGGTGTCTGTGTACTGAGTTAAGTGACGTGATGGTGTTTACATTTTCTGTAGTAGACACACCAGCAGAAGCGTGAGAATTGTTGTGATGCTGACACTGAGAATACCGGCACCACTGCGGATTTGTCCTGTACTGTCTGGTGAGGGAGTATTTGATTCTGAAAAGAAGAAAAAATTTCATTAATCGACCTGAATTACAATATTGCGATATTTGTTATTTTTTGTAAAAAAAAATTCATCCATTTTCGATGAATCAAAATTTGAAAAAAAACTGAAATATTTTGTCATAGAAATGAACCTTTTTGCTTCAAAATTTTAGTTGCCAGTTAATCCTTAAAATTTGTACCACTTGAATTTGTCATTACAGTTAAAAATGCTATACAGTTGGTTGTTTCCTCTGGGATGGTCTTTTTGCTTTTTTGTGGTACGTTTATAAGACCATGTTAATTTTTGTCTGTGAAATAATGAAACACAAGTATAGTATGTAAGTTGTTCTTTCAACATTCAAAATTTTCATTCTTTATCATATTTTCTCTTTTGTTTTATTCAATTTACACACTGATAAAATTTTTAGAGTTCAGATTGTGTCTACACTTACGTTTCAGTTCTATCTGAGCCGGGGTAGAGTCACCCTTGATGTTGGAAGCCGTACAACTGTAGAGACCAAAATCTGAGAGCTGTACATTATAGATGGTGAGTTTGCTGAAGACACGGTCAGATGCTCCTTGGATATAAGTCACTTTGTAGCTAGAAAAACAAATACAACTCTGTTACCATATATTTAAATTCTCAATTCTTTTTTAACTAAAATAACAAACAGCTCTTACTACAATATTTTATGAGTTATTCCCCTTGACTAGTTACCATTACACTTTCACTTACCTATCAAGCTACACTCATCAACAAATTATGCAATAGTTCTAACATATTAGTAGACGTCATACAATATGACCTGAGATATCAAGGAGTCAACAAACTTTTTTTAACTAAAATTCAGGGGTGGGCTTATTACAGGACAATGAAAAAACAAAGGTTTAAAATTTTACAAAACAGAAATGGATTGACTTATTACCAGACATTGGCTCATTGTTGGACCAATATGCCAGGTAGTAGATACTTATGCTACCAGAAGTTTCCAATAAAATTCTTTATGTATACTTACTTGCTGCCTGTTACAGGTTTGCCAAGCTTTGTCCAAATAAACTCGCTCTCCTGCGGTATAGGGTAGCCTGCAGCCGTACATTCTAGATCTGTTCTGTACCCAACAGCCTGGGATACAATCCTACGCCGCTGTACTACACGAGGCTTGACTTCAAACAAAACATGAAAGTATACACACTATCTTCTTAGTTAATGATAGATATGTTTGATATGTCTTCCTATTATACTTTTTGTTAAAGTTATTGAATATTTAAAATATGATTTGTATGAAAAAAAAACTTTTTCACACCACAAAATGTGGTCATATGGCCAAACCTTAGCTTTTGTACCCATCATGATCACTTGAGATATTTAGACAAACTGAAATATGGCAGCTATTTTTATGTGTTAACTATCTTCATTTGTATACCTACAGACAACATTTATGACGACGATACGTGTGTCCTTTCCAGCATCATTCTGAGCAATACACTTGTAGGCCCCACGGTGACTTGGAGTGGCCAAACCCATGTTCATGGTAAAATCCTGAAGTACAAAATAATCATGATCAGCTGAGTAGGTATGAGATTTCATTCTTTTCATGCTTACCTAGGTAAGTAAATAATCATTTTTATTTAACATTGTAAACATAGGTTTTAAAGCGGGTTCCTTTGATGTCCCTGCTTCAGATTTGTCTCTGCCTTCATTAATGAAATATTTGAAAATATTTATTGTAACAATCATACAATGTACTGATATACTGACATACATCATAGTGACACACTGACCTATATTAAACTTACATACATTGTACTGACCTATATTGTACTTGCATACATCATAGTGACACACTGACCTATATTGTACTTACATACATTGTACTGACACACTGACCTACATTATTCTGAATATATTGTACTGACACACTGACCTACATTATTCTTGTGACCTTATTTAAACAAGAGTGCCATGGACACATTATATGCTGCCACAAAATATAAAGATCAAGATTGGTCCTTTTAATTATTGCTTTTAACATGTCTGTATACATAAGCTCAAAATGAAGTCTGTGAGACCAGTTAGCATAGCTGGAAGAGACAGGGGCCTGAGATCATAAATGGCATCAATCTTACAAAAATCAAAGAACCGAAAAATCGCCCCTTCATGCACATCTACCCATTGTAGTAGTGACATTGAGCAAGTTTTGTGAAAATCTGATGATTATTTTAGGAGGAGTTGTATTCACAAAAATGGACGGACGTACGGACGGACAGATGGAGATGACGCCAATATACGACCACCTGTGGCGGTGTATAAAAATTGTGTGTTCAGTACAATATTTGTGTGATTTTACTGTACTCACAGCGTGTTCAGCACCACCACTGGGTAGGAGACCTCCAGCAAGCCTCTGCCACTTCACCTTTGGAAATGGAACCCCAGTAGCATTACACCGGAGTGCCAATGGATTGCCTTCCTCGATCGTCATATCACTGTCAGTCAACAGGTCAAGGATCTTAGGTGGATCTGTAAAATATAAATAGTACTTAAGTAAAGCTTTTCTTTTTTGTTCATTTATTGGTATATAAACTGCATTTTTTACAGATATTTCAAATGACGTATGTTGGGGTATAATTTTGAAATATCTTTAAAGAAAATTCAAGTTTACACACCGGTTAACAACAAAAAGGGAATTTATTACATCTATTTTTTTGAGTTAAGCTACTTTATAATATAACAATCATTAAAATGTTATACACACTGACAGAACAGTCACTTCCATTTTGGCAGGAAATGTTGTAAGACTTGATGGTTGCTAAAGTGTTAAAAACATATATTTTGTTTGTAAAACCAAAATGAGAATACACACCAGAAATGTCAATATTCAGTATTGAACTTCATCAATCTTTCACATATGTTTGTAGGACCTTTCCCTTGTGACTTAAATCTGACACCAAGGATAGAAACATTTGGTGGCATGTACATAACTATTACAAATCCTTGCCTTATTGAAAGTATTTTGTTTGTCTTACATCATTTTCATTATTTGTCTTCAACCACCAAGACACTAATAGTTTCTACTCTACAAACATTTTAAATACTTCATGTTATGTAGTGTGAGATAAAGACAACAAAAACAAACTTGTGTATGTAAATAAGGGGACAACATATTGCCTTTATTTAATTCCTTTAATCACTCTATCCCTGTAGTGCATGTTCGTTGAAGTATTGAAATTTAGCTCAATAATTTGTCTAGAAAATCCTACTACCTAAATCCTCCTCTTGTTTTTGATTTCACATTAAACAAAGAGTTTATCAAACTCAGTTACACTTCTAATTCTCATACTACTAAACTTTTCTGCTACTAAAACTTTTATATTTTTTATGTTATGACACTAAATTCTCATTGTCTACTCACACAAGACAATAAAAAGTTGTTTTTTTTTTCATCGACATGGATAGTAAAAACTAGATCAAACTCTCCAACTTGATTTTATAACCCACTTCATACATCACTTGTCAAACTAGACCACATACCTCCTCTCCAGCAGTTCCCAAAAAGGGCATAACTTTCAAAAAAGGGGAGATAACTCAACCTGATATAGTTTTTTCACATCTACAATGTGTAAGGATTATAGCCAGCAAGAATCATTGATATCAATTCAGTAGTAGTTGGTACATTGTTGCATCTACTGATAGACGGACAACCTAATTCCAGAAATATTTGTAAGGTATAGTCTTATCAGGCTTTTCCAAGCTGGCTTACCTACAACCCGGATTGTACGCTCATCTCGAGCATATTTCTTGTCACCAATCAGGACCTGACAGACGTAACGAGAATTTGAGGCCCAAACTTGCACATTCTGGACTTTAAGACGCCAAGAAATGGCTGACGGTTGGTCAACCTGGTAACGGAAGGGATCCTTCGAATCTTGACCAACGGATATTGTGA
This sequence comes from Ylistrum balloti, assembly GCF_031769215.1. Classification (NCBI taxonomy): domain Eukaryota; kingdom Metazoa; phylum Mollusca; class Bivalvia; order Pectinida; family Pectinidae; genus Ylistrum; species Ylistrum balloti. The sequence goes on along the minus strand of NW_026782219.1, from coordinate 1,017,893 downwards.
AGGAGAATCCATCGGACACCAGTCTCCATTCCACCTAAACACAATATATACAACATCACAGATGTTAGAAACATATGATTTTATTAATGATGAGCTTTACTTAAGGTCAAAGGTAATAAATCACACTAAACTAATAGTCACAACAAACTGATTTTTTGGTCTCAGGGAGCAGCGTGTTTCATACATAACAACATATGAAATGTAAAATCCCACAAAATTGTAGTGTAAAATTTCCTAACAGAGCAGTAACACTGAGCATATACTATTGATATCCTAAATAGCACAAAAACACTTGCAAGATGACTGCCAACCTTATATAAATCATGTCTCTCATTTTATTTAAATTTTCTGTTTCCTGTGACAGACTCCCTTTTTTCTGATCACCCAGGATCAAATAGTCTTTTTCAGAGATTAGGGTCCTGAACATTATTTATATACATCCAAAAGTTACGCACATTCAAAATCGCTGGAGATAGCCTATATTTCTTATATTTTTAAACACGACTGAACAGCAATGGGCAGGGTTTGGATTATTACAATGTATGGGGTTATTGTAAGGATATTATGGGATGTCGTGTTCTTACCTCAGTATCCGCTTGTTTGTTGTGTACAACACATGTTAAGTAAGCATCTTTGTTTTTATTGATGACAATCTGTTTTGTACCATCAGGTAACTCTTTTGTAGCTGGGTTGGTGTCCTTGATTGTGACTTCTGGGTCGACACAAATGGCTATAACAAACCACAAATACTAATTACGATCACTGACTACATTACACTACAGTGGTGAATGTGAGGAATTGGGGGGAGGTGGGGGGGGGGCAAAGCTAAAGAGGATGTCAAGGATAATGTCTGTTGAGATTTCTACCTGTAATACTGAATGGTCTACCAAATAGTCTGTCTATTAATTTAGTGAGTTTATCTGTAAATACAATAAGGGTTTCCTGTATAAATACCCTCCCTACAAAAAGGATTTACCTATAGATACAGAGAATCTGGTCTTCTTGTAAATGAAGAAATGGTCAACCTGTAAACATGACAGGGTCTACCTATAAATACATACAGGTTCCACCTGTAAATCAATTGTTAATACAGAGATGGCCTACCTCTGTTGCCTATCAACAGATACAGACAGGGTCTACCATTAAGTACATAAAAGATATACTTGTACTATAACAGGGTTTTCTTATTTTACCAAAACCTGCATTAGAACATCCACTTCCGGAAGTATCTGAGTCATTTCATAGTAGTTTATACATACCTGTAGCTTTGATCTCACCTTTAACTGATTAATAATCATCGTCAAATATATTACAGTTGTGTGTTCTAACTTACCGACTGGTAAAAGCGCCAGTAATAATAGTCTAATCATTGTATACAATATATCTACTTCAGTACATAGCTGAAATTCTTCTCCAAGCTTTCAAACATGGACGCACACCTATGGACATGCGCAGAGGATGTTTACCTGTGCAGCGGACAGGTGAGTCACAGTCGCTGTCTGGAGAGTTATCTCCCGTCCCGTTTTGTGAGCGATAAGGAGAGTTACCTCCCCTGGATCGACTTTCATTTTGTGTAATTATTTCACATTGCATAATTATTCAATTGCAAAATAGCTTAGACTTAAAACTTTTATAGACGAATTTCCACAAATGTGTTATCATTGTTTCTTATTTCACCATAAGCACATGAATTGTAATTTTAATTTCCGATTTAAAAAAAAAACATTTGCTAATTTAGGGATTAAAAAAAATGATTTTTTGCATTAATTTCAACGATATTTGTAAAAGCTGGAAATTGGGACACAACTTTGTTTTTCTTCCTTATAAACACAATATGTATAAAAGAAAATCTGTCAAAATCTTAACAAACATACAAAAAAAGGAATTAATTACTTCATTTCAAATCGTAACGCCTTGATATCTTCATCGCTCAAAAATAACACATATTCAAAAACAGCAAACAGAGGTTTAGAATAATTGATTTTAATGTCACGATTAGTTAAAAAGAAAGACTTTTGGACGCTTCAATGCATCATCTATCTGATACCAATAATTACTCTTGTTTGTGCAGTGGAAACAAATGGACTGTTTTAGATTTCTAGTTATGTACATGTGTTGGTTGTTATTTCCTTGGAGATGTTCTCTGGGGAGATAAGTTTGTTGGTTTCAGCTTGAGACGTACACGTAAATATATTATATCATTGTAATAACGGTCTCTGTTGAATTATTTACTAGCTTTACATAAAATTACTTTAATTCTTCCAGACGTAGGAAACAAAAAAGCAATATTTTTCAGTCACATACACTCAAAGATTTTCTAAAAGGATAAAATTTATTTATTTATCTATTTATTTTTACAACAATTACTAAAAAAGTTATGAAATTATATCAATCACTGTAGTTGGCAAAGATATGTGTGCGCAAGGGAGGAAACTGGAGTAACCGGTGGAAATCAACGAGGTCAAGCGGATGACCCTCATACCTTTACACGTCCGTGCGGTGAATCGAACCCAGGACGTTTAGGTGTGCACAAAGATATTGACTTGGATTTGGTTTCATTTTGATGTTTGTGTCTTTTCCTTGCAACACAGATAAGTTCGTTACCGTGGAATAAATGCCTATACATATAAGAGCACAACACAAATGACATTCTTATTTTAAAAGGTATATAAACCGCCATTATGATCTCCAAGAGTTACTGCCCTTCGTTTCACTCAATCAGTCGAGAGGGGTTGTGGTTTAGTTCGACAAAGAGAGATAACTCTTGTTGGATTATTATTCACACGAGTACGATACCAGCGGACCTGCTGGGTAACCAATGAGAGAACAATCTAAATAGCATTTACGTCAGTTACGTTTAATCTATAAATAAAATGGTAGCATTCGTCCGAGAAATATCTAGCATTTTAATTGAAGTATAGTGTGTTGTACACCATTGTATCAGGTTTATTTTACCGCATAAGTAGGCAATATAATGTAATCGATTGTAACCCAGTAAGGAACAATACACAGGGTTATAGTTATATGTGTATGTTTGAAGCCATTGTAAAACATGTATTTGCAAAATTAAGTCACAAAAAATCTAGTTTGCGCCGAATAGAATACTTTCCCGTAGTGGCAAATGAACTTACCCAAGTCGAGTTTTTTTTCCTATTATTTCATTATATTTAATCGTGTCATTTTAATTTTAAGTCAAATTTCGAAGTATTTTCACCCAACTTTTCTTAATATTTCTGCTTAGTGTATTCATACCTTTCTTGGGTTAGATTTATGTTTTTTATGGGGAATTCGGGGATATCAACACCTGGGGATAGAGTTGGGCGATTAGGAAGTATTTTCACCCAACTTTTCTTAATATTTCTGCTTAGTGTATTCATACCTTTCTTGGGTTAGATTTATGTTTTTTATGGGGAATTCGGGGATATCAACACCTGGGGATAGAGTTGGGCGATTAGGAAGTTAAAAGGGTTGAAAGGTGAATGAAGGGAGAAGCAAGCCGAAAGGAAGCATCCACTAGCCAAGAAATCGGTAACTGAAAATAACAAACAAAACGTATAACTATGGATATCTCGTCATTAAGAATATCGACGTTGAATTTTCAATTTTTGTCTGGATGTTGAATGTGTCGTTGATTGTCTGGATGTTGAATGTGTCGTTGATTGTCTGGGTGTTGAATGTGTCATTGATTGTCTGGGTGTTGAATGTGTCATTAATTGTCTGGGTGTTGAATGTGTCATTGAGTCTGGATGTTGAATGTGTCATTGATTGTCTGGGTGTTGACTGTGTCATTGATTGAGTCAGTGAGTGTCTGGGTACCGTACGGTAACTACATGTAGATTGAGTCAGTGAGTGTCTGGGTACCGTACGGTGACTACATGTGGATTGAGTCGGTGAGTGTCTGGGTACCGTGTGGTGACTACATGTGGATTGAATCAGTGTGTGTCTTGGTTACGTACGCTTACTACATGTGGATTGAGTCGGTGAGTGTCTGGGAATTGTACTTTGACAACATGTGGATTGAGTCAGTGAGTGTCTGGGTACCGTGTGGTGACTACATGTGGATTGAGTCGGTGAGTGTCTTGGTTACGTGCGGTGACTACATGTGGATTGAGTCAGTGTGTGTCTTGGTTACGTACGCTTACTACATGTGGATTGAGTCAGTGAGTGTTTAGGTACCGTACGGTGACTACATGTGGATTGAGTCAGTGTGTGTCTGGGTACCGTACGGTGACTACATGTGGATTGAGTCAGTGAGTGTCTGGGTACCGTACGGTGACTACATGTGGATTGAGTCAGTGAGTGTCTGGGTACCGTACGGTGACTACATGTGGATTGAGTCAGTGAGTGTCTGGGTACCGTACGGTGACTACATGTGGATTGAGTCAGTGAGTGTCTGGGTACCGTACGGTGACTACATGTGGATTGAGTCAAAGAGACTGTTGAGGTTAATCACGGTATACGTACTTGTGAACTGAGGCAGAGAGAGAGAGAGAGAGAGAGAGAGAGAGAGAGAGAGAGAGAGAGAGAGAGAGACAGTCTGGGTGTTGTATCAGGTATTGTCGCTTGAACACAAGGGGGCATGATTATTGAGTGTGTAGATGTTGTGATGTTGAGATGTTGTTTTTCACGAGGCGAGAGTAGATCTGTATGGATAAAGTATATAGCGTCTCACTAAATATTCTCGACCCCAATCGGATGTCATCACTCTACCGTCAGACCAAGTGAAATGAAGGGAGGTAACTCTGGAAGATCAGAATGCTCACTAAGACGTATTGAAGCAATATTTCTATAACTTAGTGATCATCAGCTTTGAGGATTTTTTTCCGCCTTCCGCAGTTTATTACAACGTATTTGTTGATCTGTCAGTCTTTAATCTCTCCTGTCATCACGGATATATGGAGAGTAACAAGTTATTCCAAAAGTGTTTCCCTTGAATCACAGGAGACCAAGTCTCCATTTCGTTTAATGTTTACTTCAGTCGTACATTAGTGTAAGGGAGCACACGTTCTTGCTCCCTGCTGTTATATATGGCTGGTCCAGATGCACATTTAAGTGTATAGCGGCTGACTTGCACGTGTTATGCACGTGGCGTATACGGCGTATGTAATGGAGAGAGTACGTTAGGGAGGTTATAGCTGTGGCACCGTAGAATTTAGATGTTTAACCTAACATTGTTCTCCTGGCAGTGACGGGTTAATGTCATGATTGTGTAAGAGACTTCCTGTAATCCGCATATTGCTGATAGAGTTTAAATAACTTTTGACTATACTGTCCCTATCATCATTTCCACGTACAGTCATAAGCTTCTGTTTTTAGGTGTCATGTGTACACCCTTCTAAGAGCGGTTAGTTCCGATGGCTGACCTTGACGGCCATCATCTTATTCATCTGTCACACAGCTTGGATTTATATCGACACTGGATCAAACAATATTGTTTCAGTATGGAAATAGCATTTATGACACTGTAATTGACAAAAGACCTTTTTCATATGATCAAACGTCATAGGACCACAAATGCAGCGCTGTTCAATGCTGAAATGACCCTGAAAGACTACATACGGACATAGGAAACTGATTAACATAACAAACGTGGTACACTTTTAATTACATGTATATTGCTAGAACAATGGTCACGTGACAACGTACATGCCCTACCAAGCACCACGTGAAATTCGCCTATCTTAACCTCTAGTGTTTAACCTTAGCTATGTCCTTGGCTCCATTTAAAAGAACTTTGGTCGACTTCGGAAAATCATCTCACACTAAATATTTCCCACAGGAAAGTGTTGATATAACTGTAGTTACGGATAACATCACACTATGGAAAATGTCCCTAAATTAAAACTGTGGTCTGGAACACTCCTAACAAACGTCATTTCGTGTCAGCGTGAGGTAGACACGTGACGTGTGTCATTGAGGAGAGCATTCATCTTACTGTCTTAGCGACATTCAGGGACGTCCAAGGTTAATTCTACGTCAGTAGAGAAGAGTTTATACACTGACATGTTAATTTAGATTTACCTGTCGCGTGTGGCTGCATACATACATAAATATATGTAATGAACATGTGGATTGATAGTGAAAGTGACCGTCTGAAACGCTACCTGCATTCCCCTAGAACATGTATTATAGACCTACAGCAACAACGTGCGTTGTCTGATACTGGAAACTACACCTCATTTAAGAGATAAATAAAACTATTGACGGTAAATTATTTTAACAAACTTATTTATTTTGTTGATTTTAAATTATACGTTTTACGTCCGTTACATCTGTAGCTAAGTATGTGTGTCCGTAACTTTTGTGACTAAATATATGTGTCCTTTACTTATGTGACTACGTTTATACGTCCGTTACATCTGTGGCTAAGTATGTGTGTCCGTAACTTTTGTGACTAAACATATGTGTCCGTTACTTATATGACTATGTATAAACGTGCGTTACATGTGTGGCTAAGTATATGTGTCCGTTACTTATGTGACTACGTTTATACGTCCGTTACATCTGTGACTAAGTATATGTGTCCGTTACTTGTGTGACTACGTATATACGTCCGTTACATGTGTGGCTAAGTATATATGTCCGTTACTTATATGACTACGTTTATACGTCCGTTAGATCTGTGGCTAAATATATGTGTTCGTTACTGATGTGGCTACGTTTATACGTCCGTTACATGTGTGGCTACGTTTATACGTCCGTTACATCTGTGGCTAAGTATATGTGTCCGTTACTTGTATGACTACGTTTAAACGTCCGTTACATGTGTGGCTATGTATATACGTCCGTTACATCTGTGACTAAGTATATGTGTCCGTTATTTGTGTGACTACGTTTAAACGTCCGTTACATGTGTGGCTATGTATATACGTCCGTTACATCTGTGACTAAGTATATGTGTCCGTTACTTGTGTGATTATTTATATACGTCCGTTACATGTGTGACTAAGTATATGTGTCCGTTACTTGTGTGATTATTTATATACGTCCGTTACATGTGTGACTAAGTATATGTGTTCGTTTTTGTGTGACTATGTATATACGTCCGTTACATATGTGGCTAAGTATATGTGCCCGTTACTTTTGTGACTACGTTTATACGTCCGTTACATCTGTGACTAAGTATATGTGTCCGTTTCTTGTGTGACTACGTATATACGTCCGTTACATGTGTGACTAAGTATATACGTCCGTTACACCTGTGACTAAGTATATGTGTCCGTTTTTGTGTGACTATGTATATACGTCCGTTACATATGTGACTAAGTAAATGTGAACGTTACTTGTGTGACTACGTTTATACGTCCGTTAGATCTGTGGCTAAATATATGTGTCCGTTACTTTTGTGACTACGTTTATACGTCCGTTACATCTGTGACTAAGTATATGTGTCCGTTTCTTGTGTGACTACGTATATACGTCCGTTACATGTGTGACTAAGTATATACGTCCGTTACATCTGTGACTAAGTATATGTGTCCGTTACTTGTGTGACTACGTATATACGTCCGTTACATGTGTGGCTAAGTATATGTGTCCGTTACTTATATGACTACGTTTATACGTCCGTTAGATCTGTGGCTAAATATATGTGTTCGTTACTGATGTGGCTACGTTTATACGTCCGTTACATGTGTGACTACGTTTATACGTCCGTTACATCTGTGGCTAAGTATATGTGTCCGTTACTTGTATGACTACGTTTAAACGTCCGTTACATATGTGGCTATGTATATACGTCCGTTACATCTGTGACTAAGTATATGTGTCCGTTATTTGTGTGACTACGTTTAAACGTCCGTTACATCTGTGACTAAGTATATGTGTCCGTTACTTGTGTGATTATTTATATACGTCCGTTACATGTGTGACTAAGTATATGTGTCCGTTACTTGTGTGATTATTTATATACGTCCGTTACATGTGTGACTAAGTATATGTGTCCGTTTTTGTGTGACTATGTATATACGTCCGTTACATATGTGGCTAAGTATATGTGCCCGTTACTTTTGTGACTACGTTTATACGTCCGTTACATCTGTGACTAAGTATATGTGTCCGTTTCTTGTGTGACTACGTATATACGTCCGTTACATGTGTGACTAAGTATATACGTCCGTTACACCTGTGACTAAGTATATGTGTCCGTTTTTGTGTGACTATGTATATACGTCCGTTACATATGTGACTAAGTAAATGTGAACGTTACTTGTGTGACTACGTTTATACGTCCGTTAGATCTGTGGCTAAATATATATGTCCGTTACTTATATGACTACGTTTATACGTCCGTTACATGTGTGACTATGTATATACGTCCGTTACATCTGTGACTAAGTATATGTGTCCGTTACTTGTGTGACTACGTTTAAACGTCCGTTACATCTTTGACTCAGTATATGTGTCCGTTACATGTGTGACTACGTTTAAACGTCCGTTACATCTTTGACTCAGTATATGTGTCCGTTACATGTGTGACTACGTTTATACGTCCGTTACATCTGTGGCTAAGTATATGTGTCCGTTACTTTTGTGACTATGTATATATGTCCGTTACATCTGTGACTAAATATATATGTCCGTTACATGTGTGGCTAAGTATATGTGTCTGTTACTTTTATGGCTACGTATATATGTCCGTTACATGTGTGGCTAGGTGTCCGTTATATGTGTGGCTACGTATATATGTCCGTTACACGTGTGGCTAGGTGTTCGTTACTTGTGTGTCTAAGAATACGCATTGCTTACTTTCACGCCTATGTTTACGGATACGCGTCCATTATTTGTGTGACTGTGACTATGATGTATAAATAATATCAGCGTGTAAATTCTGTACCATACAAAACGATAAAGTCGGGTTTGACACAGGGAGGTATATTTACGTCCCTGGTTTTACGTTATCACTAGACTGTAAACATAAAACGACGGATTAGAAGGATTCGCAGTGTTGACTTTGCTATTATACGTGTTAACAGGTGTTGTGTTGTCTCACCTGTCCGCCAGGGGACCATTGTTATAGATAAAACTCCCCGGTCTGTGTTAAGGGCCGTCTCATAGTATGAAAGGGCTGTCGTGACATACGCGACAAATCTAAGGTGTTCCGACTTTGAAAGACGTACTTTACTGAGTATACAATAGTCTGTGACGCTTCCGGGGTATTTTCGGTTTAAAATATGCAATGCAAATCCGATTTTAGCAGACATTCAAACCATATCAACAACTTGATATTAATTAGTGATAATTTGCTCGTTTCTTCATTAGGTTTTTATTAAACTGCATGTCAGAGGAGAGACTAACTATTTTAAAAGTGGAGCCAGTTATACAAGTCTATAGTTTTATAAAGTATTGTCTGGCTAAATTCCTTAATTAGTTTATCACTGTCTTGTCAGAATAAGACATATTTATAAACTTGAAATAAAAACTAATGAACTATTTAAAACTAATAACAATGGTCAGTCTGTGACACCAGCAACAGAACATATATCGAGCCAAATATTTTTTAAGTCGTAAAACTTGGAGACGGGCGAAAACTATGCCAGTTACGAGTTTGATGTGAAACATTCCCCTAATGTTGTTTAGTCCTAGAACATAAATTCATAACCCTTCGTGCCTTGTCACATGATGTTGATCACGTGTCTTCGAATCCTCGCTGTAAACGATAATAATTAACAGACCGCTCCCTGGGCCCTTGGTGAGTTCGTTTTGACACGTAATTGTTGACTCGCTCGCTTTGTGACGTAACTTTGGGCAACCTGTCGTAAATAATTCGGCTTTGGATGGCATCCTTTGTCCTAAGGTAAATAGATAAAAATCAGCCCACGGCCAAACTGACCAATAACACTGACCACGTCCGCACAACAAGTGGAAAGACGTAAAACACATAGAGGCTTTCGTTACGTCACGCTTTAGTCGGCGTCTGGGACAACATATTCCAATCCGAGATACAAGAGATCACCCGTAGCCTGTGATATCAGAATTATCTGGCTTGTCGTGTTATCACGGACTGGTTAAGATTTAAGTAGATAACACAAGACTACCATTTGTTTATTCGCAAAGACTCCGTATTTTAAGCCCCTGCCCAACAAGTATGTTATACAGAATGGTGGGGAGGTTCCTACACACATTTGGCTCCTCTTCCTGGCCTGCCCTATTATAATTTTGATAAGTATTTTTAAACATCCCCCGACCCCACATTTACTGATCTACGTGTTCACGTGGAATGTGTGTCTATTTTAACGTCATGTGGTCGTGAAAACTTAGTTTACAAAACGCATGAAAAAAATTGGGTCACGCAACATCATGTTTGATAACACTTTATTTAACTATGTGACTATTTTTTTATATCATCCCAAAAATAGGTCGCTGCGACTCAATTTGAAATTTGAATTCCTGTGATATGAAGCCAGTCATTAAACATTATTAATCCAAAAATTACGAAAAAATAAAATACAGTATTAAAACTAAATTTCATACAAATATTGTAAGTTCTGGAAACTAAGACTCGTTCTGTTGGTGGCTGGTTGTCATTACAGCCAGAATAAAACGACAGCATACAGTTGAAGTGGGATCGACCGGCCAAATGACATACGAGGGTTACATTGCCCTGTTGCCTTACGTGTTATATATAAGAGAGCGGTCAAGAAGCATTGTTAGCTTGAAACTGAAGACCGGCCATGAGAAATTGTTAAGTAACATTGTTGTACGTGTTGAATTATAACGAACGTGAATAATTCCAATGTGAGAATAATCTTTAGAACGAAAAAAAAAATGTTGGAGTGTTTATTGTAGTATCTTTAATATCGATCATAACTGGTAACATTAAATATATCACCGTTTCTAGTATATCTTAAAGGTCAACGTGAGAAATAGGAAAGGGCAGCCAAATCTGTAATTATTTTGAAAAAAAAACACTCGGAGAAACAAACAAAAAACAAAACATAAATGCCCCCATCTAAGTCATATGACCCCCCCCCCCCCCCCCCACACACACACACACCTTCCTCACTCTTCCGCTTCATATGCTTTATAAACGGATGTTGAATTCACAATGTCATGAAATATGAGTTTAACCTGTCAGCCTACTGTACATACATCTTTAATTCCGGGCTTCTATTCTCCCAGACCCGATAGGATACAGTATAATTTACATGATACAAAGCTAACAAAATAACCAACAGGTGCTTTATTATCTACACGGCTAGTATAAATACATATTCAAGTGTTTATGTACCGATACGACATCATAAATCTACTTGTAAAATATAACATCAACGAAAGTGTAGTAATTACCTTTTAATTAGCATAATTAATCGTATATATAAAACCTGTATGCCTAAATATGGAGTAAAAAGAGGTTTCATGTGATGGAGATCGGGGATGCTCGAGATTCACCTAACCGAATTAGCTGTATCCATGTCATTACACTCGCGTGACCTGTAAATGCCGTATACTGAGATGAACCGGGATTCGAACCCGGGTTCTCTGATTCATCAACATTGAATTGTCTCTCCAGTTGTATTGATAAAGAAATGATAGAATATTTACAAAGTGTGTTATGAATATAAATTTCCATTTTTTAGTCTGTCAACAACTTTTTGATTTAAGAACGAAATATTTAATGCGTTATTTAAGAATTTCCCATAGTGTATGTAAGCTCATTCTGTGTCGAAGTGCACTAAATATTACGATATAAAATGTGATTTTGGAAGCTGATCTAACATTAAGCTTGCGAGTGCTCATTCGCCTATGCCCGTTATTTGCATTATGTAACCTGTATAGAGCATATTAAAAAAAATAACTGATGAAGTTTGATGTGATTAAAGCGCTTGAACTGTCAGAAGGTTACACCGAAAAATTCTATCACTAAAATGGTAATTTAATAACAATTTTCACATTCAATATCATGTTATTGATATATGATATACAAAATAAACATAATTAATAAAAAAAAAACCTGAATATCAGTAACAACAGAATAAATGTGAATATTGACATTAAGTTATCATTTTATGACATAAATTTTCGGTCTTTCAGACAGCTATTTACAACACTGACTCCGTTTATCAAGTAAAAGCGATAAAGACAATGAAATAACGATGTCAATGTATTCAAATAGTGACTTTAATCAGTATCCAACTATCATAGCGACGGACGCTTCATCTTTTGGAGCTACTTTGTCACTCCATAAAGTTCGTCTCGCTACTACATTTGAATGGAATCGTGAAATTTTATCGCGAGTGAGAGAGCATGACGTCTGAATCCGTATCAGGACGCCAAAGCACCATTGACGATGTCAACTCATTGATAGTGCAGCCTTTTAACAGTTTTAAAAACGTTCACGAGCTATTAAGAATACTGGTATTTTCACAAGAAAATGGTTCAGCTAGGTTGCCAACAAATATTAATTGAAGTTACACATTCATGATTCAAAGTACATGCATAAAAAGAATGACTTCTGTATCAAATTTGTTTAACAATTGTTCTTTGTAATTAGGTTTTAATGATAATCTCAAACCTTTACAACCTGTGGCAATTCAATATAATACCAAACATTCAGATCAACTCACAGGGACCTGCTAAGATTTCCTAACAATACGGTTAATACTTACGTGTTAATGTATTACTAACCATGGGATAAGGAATTTGTGTCAAGCCCCTGTGTGTGAACTAGATAACACAGACGCACCGGATTGTTCCACTAATCGTGATTATCATTTCGTGATAACATCAGAAAGAATTCGTCCAGAAACAATAACGAGTTGTATCAAACATTTAACTAACCACGCGCCATTGTTGTAATCTATGTTAAACGTAGTTTTAACGAACAATCACCATTGTGTTACAATGTGTAGACACCTTGTAGTACAACGATGGTCATGTTCCATTAAAAAAAAATAAAATAAAAGCTGACCGATAATATTTTACATGATTAGGTAAAGAAGATAATTAGAGACAATTTCATGTATTTATTAAATGGATAATTTCGTTTGATAAGTGTATTTTTAACATAAAAACCAGATAATTGAATATCATAAACAGGCATTTAATAATCAAAGTTGAAAAATAGTATTATTGTGACAACTCATGGGGGAAATTATTTTTTGTTTACAAAGCCTCCTTAAAGCAACTGGCTACCTCGATGAACAACATACGGAAGGCCGTCGCCTGTTGCCTAAAGAGTGAATTCTCTTGCGCAAGGACACAACCACTTCACTAACAAGTCAAAGATAAATTGATTTATCGATTTAATTCATGTTTATTTACCTTTATAAAACGATTGACCAGAAATACCAAACTAATATATTTACATTACAATATTTCTATTAATGATGGTAGTGTCCATAAATGCATTATATTCATTGTCTTAGCCGGTAGTGTTTATCAATGTTTGATATTCTAAATTCAGAAAGTGTTGTATACTTAGGCAATTAGTGAAAGTCAACCCCCTACCCCACCCCCACCCCCACCCCCACCCCCTCTCCCATTTGTGGACTGCTAAATTGTTGACATTTTGTCTCTGCTGTCAATATTGTTCAATCTTCCAGATTCCATCTTAAATGATTATTAATCTAAAGTTTCCAAATTTTTTATCTATCTTCGTCACTTAAAATCACCGCACCATTTCTGTATCAACGTGCCTAATATATTACGTTATTAAATACTGGACAGTATCGAGTAGAAAACATTATGTCTCGTCACGCATTCTTGTCACCTTTAACACGGAGGACTAAAGTTATAACGGATAAACACATGAATAAGGACTTTTCTAGCTTTAAAGATCACGACTTTCTAACCGAGGAATATTCGAAAACACGATCAGTTCATTTTTTAATATATAATGTGAGTAAACCAGCTGATTTTTAATTAATTCCTGTCGACATAACCCTGCGACTTACTTTAAGCTACAGTCAAGGTAATTGCCGATAGTTACCTCAATGAATATCATGCGGAAGGCACCACGTATTTATGCCCAAAGTCACAAGTTCGGCCGTCGTCAACACGAGGCTGTCCAAAGATCTTTGCTTCCTTTGAATAGTAAAATTCACCTTTAGTAAAGACCATATTCAACTACCTGTCTTTAAACGTCCATGGTTTGGACCACTAAGTAATGTCGTGTATTAAAATGAACATCGTTATACAATGTAATACAACTTTTTTTTACATCTTTTGATAGACTTATTACACAGATTTGACAGAATTAATCAATAAAGGACCGCGGGTAGCTTTACCGAGTTCCATGTAGTGTCTAGTAATATTTTCTGAAGGATGAGCTCGTATAACAGTATGTCGTGCGGTCCTCATGCCCCTGTGTTCTCGTTATTTCCGGACTGTTAAATATGGTAACACTACTTAATATTATCATCCCGTGTGAAACATGCATTGTGAACTACCTGTAGAAAAGAAATTATCATAACTTATCTCGGCGAAGGGGCCTAAACTGTGAGGACACTATGTTACCTACGGTTAATATAACAGCTAGGAAACGAACATCGAGGTCCAAGGAGAAATTTAACAACCGCGTGTTACCTTGATAATGACCTTCTCGTAGGTATAAAAATATATGCTGGCACACCGCTTTGCTCGTCACAATTGATTTTCATTCATTCGCCTGTAATTTACAACTCCTCTAAAGCACTCAACACAATGCACGATACACTGCCTCACTGTCTGTGTTGCAGTAAGCCCGTATATCATGAAACACCAAAAATTGTAAGGAAATATAAATGTCATTTTTTTTTTACTATGAATTAACAAAATGTTAAACGAGTCGGAAAAAAAAACAATTATAAGTAGACAAACAACAAAGGGAAATACCACAGGCACACTCTACAGTAAACAAAAAAATAAACAAAGCCACTCATACAACACAACTAAGTAAGGAAAACCGGTTTCAAAAGATAATGAATCCCCAAAGCGCCAACTATCAGTTGCAATTTTGCCTGTAGGTGACGAGCGGTGCAATGTGCCTGTCGCCTAGGGGCTGTACCGCTCGACATCTCTGACATGCCCTGGGGTTGATACGGACGGAATAAAATATACCAGTCGTTGTCGAATATGAATAGCAAGGTCAAAAATAAAACAGCTGAATATTTATTGGGGCTATGTGCCACAGCCACAGCGGGCCACATCCGTAAGTATAGACAAAATAACCAAGTGTTTTATAGAGTCCCACAACATTCACTTAGTAATACAAGTTCGATTCGATATAGAAATCATAACCCACATTGCGTTAATTTCTGTCCTTAATTTGCATATAAGACGACAGAGTTTAATTTTCCTTTATGGTAAATAATCTACTATATACATGGCAATTTCTCTTTATTCAATATAATAGTTACGTCTCAGCATTTAGTCTACACTGTATACAGATTTTAATAATTCCCTAGATATTCCCTAGACTAACGTGGTTGATTAATTACAGAAAGGTTAGAGACAATATGCCTGTAAGAGTAACAATAAAGCATTGAGCATGTGAAAACGTTATAGGTCTAAACACTGAGAAGTCGATTACGAAATACTGCTTGCTGCGTATTCTGATGAAAATTGTATACTTGCGAAATCCAAGTTGATTGCTAAATAGTAAGGGTTATAAACATACAGAGTATTTCAAAAGCTATATTACAATACAGAACTGCGAGCACCAACAGCTGTAAGTAGATGTAAGCAAATGAGTTTAGAATAGATAAACACGTTTAAGATCATTCACATATTTTTCTATCCATTCCAACATATCTTATCATTCGTGTAATTCGGTCTGTTTGTTAAACTTATCACTCAGTTATGATCCGTGCGTATGCAAATTTCATATGCCTTGGGCTAATCGTACATTGTCTCGGATGCATTAATTGCACTTCGCAACCTAGTCACTCATTTATCTTATGATTATAAATACAAGGTGACATTCAGTGTTATGCGGTTGGGCGGTGCCTTGAGGTCGTCGCCATTTTTAGATCACGTGACTTAAATTGCGAAATACGAAGAAGTACTTATATTTTAGTCGATAAAAAATATATATTATTTCGTATTTAAACTGTTTATGAAAGGCAGCTCAGATCAATATATATCTTTTTAATTTTAAACGAGCATATATGTTAATGAATAACGCATTCTTCATTTCAGAGTGACGTAATTTATAAGAATACATTTCATTGGTCGACTACAGAGCCCCCTTTCTGTGACCGACAGGAGAGAGATGGCGTCGTCCAAGGTGAAAGCTTCACAACAGGTATGTTTCCTAGAATTTTGGAAATATGCATCAATATCTGAAGTGATATTCACCTCAGTTTTGAAATCATGTTTCAATCAATAATTTGTGTTATAAGCTTGTCTTTTATTTGTCAAGTAAACATTGTTTTTCCATGTTTCTGAGACTTCTAAACGACATGGGTGATATACGGCAATGCCTTCTATGTCGCTGGAAAAAAATCTATGTGCCGCTGTTAAAATATTTCTAGATCTAGATCCGAGTTATAATATTGTTGGATGTTACTTATCTAGATATCTGACAAATTTTTGATTTGATGGAAGATCGTTATGAAGAATATAATTGATAAGACCGACAGTGTAATATAACCTCATGAATATTCATCGGTCAGCCGGTAAGGGTTTTTCCGCATGTGAATCTGTGTTCGTCTATTTTTAAAGGTTAATTCATTATTATTAATCTTTTGTGTCTTGATGCTGAAATTGAAATTGAAGCACATTACAATAAATCTCTATTTAGTTCGTACGTTTGGCTATGTGAACATAGCATTCCTAGTACTATGATACAGAGGTCAAAATTAGAGGTCGCCAGGAAAGCTTGGGAAAATGCCGATAGCTTCGCTATCAGAGCGTGAAGTTGTCTTCGTTAGCTAAGCCGACTTTTCGTATTTATGACATCTATTTTTTTTACCGGCACAGTGATTTTACTTAATGCGTATCGGTTGAAAATCTACTATTTATACATTATTTAAATGTCTGACCCGATAAATGTTAACCAAAAGCACAAGTTCCAGTTTCTTTAAACATTGGACCAAATTACAAGTCTTGAAGGTCTGGTAACACCGGCTCACCTTTCACTTAGAATTGCAATTGGGAGAGGGTGTTTTCTTAACGGATAGTGAATTTTATTAATTTTAGATGAATATACATACTTTTTTGTCTGACTTTGCCTTTGATCAGCTAATCGATGTTGGTTTATACTCCGCCTCAGACTCATCTGAGAGTAACTTGCATTATTTAGGTAGTACACACAAGTTATTGTGTAATCTAAAAAAAAAATACAAGTCATGTGACATAAAATAGGCTTTTTAATGAAGTTTAACAACTACATGTTAACAATTTATCATTATGTTAATAGTAAAGCTGACACGAGGACCATATTTGTGTAGGTCAGGGATGCAATTTAGCTATATACACTAGGCCAAGCCAGACCAAATTCCTTTAAATAATGATGGGGGAATTCTCATTAGAGACTATTAATACCAAACTTTTGATTTCATGTTTATGAATTCCATGCCTTTGTAAATGTTTGTTTGATGGATAAAATGATAAAAAAAAATCTTGGTCATTTGAGGTAGTTATAAATGATGGCATGTACATGTAGTAGTTTTTTAATTCCATCTCCCTTTCCCATCAGTACCCAGTTCAGAGCCCCTTTTCAATTCAGATTATTTCAGGTCCAGGTCAAACCAGTGTTCCATAAGTTCAACTCAACTTAGATTGTCCTCTAACCCCAGTCCCCAATACAAATTGCAAATTGTCTCCTCCCCTCAGTCCAACTTAAGGCAAGGTAAATTGTTCTTGTTAGATGGGTGTTGACAAAGATATACAGAAACCAATGGTGTACTCAGGGTTTTCCATAAGAGCCGGTTGCCGGCCAATTTGACTGGCTACTTTTATCATTTGGCCGCCTACACCAATCCAGTTCCGTAATAATGTTCCGTACATGACTACACGTACACGGCAGGCCAGCCTCCTACTTTCACTACACAGCCTATTACTAACAAAATTATGGAAAACCCTGTGTACTCCCCAGTAGTAAAACTGATTTCGGTTTTGTGTATTGGTGTACAATTACATCTTTCTTACTAATGTGACATATTAAGATGATCATTGATAGTTTAAGGAAAACTGAATCAGAGACGCTGAGCATGAAATAAATTGTTTATCATTTCTGATTACAGCCTCGGGCTGATAGCTACCGAGTAGCTATCACACCAGGTGGCGAAGATGTCAAGAAAAACAAGAAGAAGAAGAAGAAGGAGAACTTGGATGAGCTCAAGCAGGAGCTTGAGATGGACGAACACAAGATCCCTATTGAAGAACTGTATGACAGACTTGGCACTGATCCAAACAATGTAAGGCTTAAAAAACAATAATAATATTGATGAAGTATTGAAATTTGAAGCTCTGTATTAAAAATAGTATTTCAGAAGAAAAACTGAATTAATATACATGTGTAGATGAAGTGAAGAATTTTGGTATACTTTACTTTATTTAGTTGGTTTGTAAGTAGATTTGGAAAATCAATATTGATATATATTATACATTGATTTTAATACGGTACTGTTATGTGGTGTTTCTTTTTCAAAGGGTTTGTCAGCTGAGCGAGCTGCCATGATTCTGGCAAGAGATGGTCCTAATGAGCTGACTCCACCTCCCACTACACCAGAATGGGTTAAGTTCTGTAAACAATTGTTTGGTGGTTTTTCCATGCTTTTGTGGATTGGAGCCATCCTTTGTTTCATTGCCTATTCCATCCAAGCCAGTCAGTATGATGACCCCCCTGGTGATAACGTAAGTACACCAGTATACTTGGAATTGTATTGCAGTATAAATGAATCTTTGGCTTTGTATTGCACTGCTGTGTAATGTGTATTGTATCACGGTAAATCTCTCTTTCAGTTGTACCTTGGAGTTGTGTTGACCGCTGTTGTGGTAGTTACAGGATGTTTCTCATATTACCAAGAAGCCAAGAGTTCCAAGATTATGGATTCGTTCAAAAGCATGGTTCCTCAGGTACTGATCATATCATGTGTTTCACCTTTGCGAGCTGTATGTTAAGAAATATTGTAGGTTTCAAGATGATCCCAATTCTACATTCCATTTCTGGTAAAAACTGAGAATAGTTACATAACAAGAATAAGTTATGTTACTGTTTTCATGTCAAAATAAATTTTGTGAAATAATTATAGTGTTTAATGTTATAGTGTCTATATAACATCAAGACCAAAAAGGGCAACACAGGAAAATTTGTTGTAAAAAAATATCCTAGATGGTATTATAGTGTGTTACAACATGAAATCTGGTGATAGACAAATAACCCATCGTGAACGCATCAGACTGAAAGTTAGAATAGAAAAACAGGTTCAACTGAAATTTCTCTGTCATTAAAAATGATGATGGGTTGATGTCAGGATTACTTTCCAAACAGGTTCTCGCGGTAAACATGAAATTATACTGTTATTGGTTTTTAATTTGTTAATTTATTTCGCAAGAATTATTTTCTCAAACTTGAACTGTCTCTAAATTTCAGTTTGCCCTGGTGACACGTGGTGGAGTGAAAATTGATTTGAAAGCTGAAAACCTTGTTGTTGGCGACATTATTGATGTGAAATTTGGAGATCGAGTTCCTGCAGATATCCGTTTAATGACCGCACAGGGATTTAAGGTATTTTTTTTTTCAAATATAATTTAAGTAACATACATGTATCTTATTATTAATTATTTTGTTTGTCAGAAACACAATTTCATTAATCTGGTTTAAAATTGGGTGTAGTCATTAAAAGATCTGTAGAGTCCACCGAGTGTCTGTTGGGGGCTTTGGTCATACATACCAAACCAACATCAGGTATTACAAATGTCTGCCTTCTGCTAAATATGTGAACAGGTGTAAAGTCTTTCTGTATCACCATTGCAAATAGCAGAAAGAATAAATGGAATCTGCCTTCCTCTGTACAGGTGTAAGATGAAAGTTTCGGGAATATTGTTGTGTATGCATGCTTATCCGATTCAAAATGTTTGGAGAAATGGTCCTTTTTACTGCCACACCCTAATCCCCACACATGTTCATGGTTAATTACAGGGTCTTCTATCAATTATACTGATTAAATTATTTTTTAAGGTTGATAACTCTTCACTTACTGGAGAATCTGAGCCATGTTCTCGCTCACCTGACTTCACTAATGAAAACCCTCTGGAAACCAGAAATCTTGCTTTCTTCTCTACCAACGCTGTTGAAGGTGAGTTTAATTTCTAAGTCAAAAAGTACTTATTAATGGGCTGTTATCCTTCGTCTGATTATGGATTAGCAGATAAGCAGATATAACGTGACTATTATTAATTTTTAGGGTACATATATTTTATTGAGTTTCAATAGAATGTAGGTCCGACTAGACTATAATAACAAGTATGTTTTAGTCATATGGTGCAATTACTGATTTCCTGAACAGACATATGCCTACTGTGGTTTGATCATTGGTGACAAGTTTAAATATCTATTTTGATAGGTACATGCCGTGGTATTGTTGTGAAGACTGGAGATAAGACTGTGATGGGACGTATTGCTAACCTTGCTTCTGGTCTCGAGGTCGGAGAGACTCCCATTGCTAAAGAGATTGCCCATTTTATCCATATCATCACTGGAGTGGCTGTGTTCCTTGGTGTTACCTTCTTTATCATCGCTTTCATCCTGGGATACTTCTGGCTGGATGCTGTTATCTTCCTCATTGGTATCATTGTGGCTAATGTACCCGAAGGTCTGCTGGCTACTGTCACAGTAAGTGTTTCACTTCAAGCATTGCTAAGTGCTAAATATGTTTTCTCTACTAGACATGGTCACACTTCTCCATCATTTTCTAGATTACTTCTAGATCTTAAACAGTCCTTGAAATGTAAAATTTATGACAGACTGGTCTTATTATGTTTCATAACTTTGTCACTTTCAGACAAATTAAATCAACATCCACAATGAAGGGCTGTTTTTCTCATTTTCAAAAGAAAGGTTTTGACATAATTTTGAAAAAAAACCGGATTAACATCATTAAAGAATTAGACACATGACTCTGTGACTCTTAAAGAAGTTATCAGAAAAAAGTCCTGTACTGTGTTACTTTTTTTGTCCAGGTATGTTTGACCCTGACTGCCAAACGTATGGCCTCCAAGAACTGTCTTGTGAAGAATCTTGAGGCTGTCGAGACGCTTGGATCCACTTCTACAATCTGCTCTGACAAGACTGGTACACTCACCCAGAACAGAATGACAGTTGCTCACATGTGGTTTGATGGTCACATTGTAGAAGCAGATACCAGCGATGACCAGTCAAGTATGTGATTTCTTGTTACATTTGAAGCATTCTTCTTTAAGACAAGATATCTAGTTTGATACTTTTGTATTAGTAGTTCTATTACAGAATTAAGAATGTTTTATTTACTCCAATTTACACCTAGCAGACTAAAACAATTTTCATCAATGTTTAACAGGTGGTAGTGTTCATTTGTCAGCAAATAGGAAAATTCAGAACTTAAATGAGAAATTCAGAAATATAAATTTTGGTATATTTATTTATGATAATGGGAATACACATGAAGGTATCTTTTTCAAGGTCAGCATATCAAATTCTGATAATTGATAATAATCATGATCTCGCAGATATTGATTATGAACATGGAAAATGGTTCCTATCTGATATTGATAATGGATATTGGTTATGATCACTGAGTTATAGATCGTGAAAATGGCAATCTTCTTGATGTTGAGACTCTTTGTACACGCATGCATTAAGACTTTGTATATTTTGTAATCGTTAGAGACAACTCTCCGGAATAAAGCTGGTAACCCACAATAGTATCACTAGTATGCTGCAGATTGCACCACACACATAACTAAATAAGATATGTTTGTTTTGAATGCATGGTGTGTTTCTTACAGCAGGGATTAATCAACGCTTCTTTAAGATTGGGAAGAAAATTTTCTTGTGCAGAATAAAAAAAGTATTAAGTAAAGTTTGCAGACAAATTTACTTGTATTAATTTCCAATTTTATGGAAAGTCTGCTTTTAATATAAAGAGATAGGTAGACTGGGAAACAGATAATTAGAATGACTTAAAATTGATCCCTGCTCTTATATACAACATAGTATCAATTTTCTTGTGTCCCAGAGCACAGAACAGATAAGATACAATTTGGGTAGCAATGTTACACTAGTGTTAATTAAGTAACATACATTGAAGCACTACACCAATCCTTGGACTTGATTTTGTTTGTGATTCTAGCACTGTTGTATAAGCAAGGATTTTTGCAAGCTAATTTCAGACTTCAGAAACTTTGAAAGTTCTATAATTTTTGAGATACAGAAAATGTTTCTGGCATTTTTTAATTGAAAAAGATTCAACACCTATTATCTGACATTGCATATGACATTGTTTTTTTTATTTTAATTCACAATATTTTGAGAAAAATCATGAAAAATTCTCTTTGAAAAGTAACTATTATTTGATCCAATTGGAGTCTTCTAAAGAGCACCTGCTAAAACAACAGTACTTAAGTATGCACACAATACATGAGTATAAATACATAGATATTTATAATGTATGGCACAGTATTATACTGTTATACTATATACTATTTACATAAAGATTTCGCGTGGTTTATTGTCTGATGCCATCTGTCTGATGGTTGCCAAATGAGGGCTGTCATAATTATGAAACTCTCAACCTAAATGTATTTGGTGTCAGTGAATAAGTTTGTCATGACTTTGATCCTCTTTTGTATGCATTGTTCCTTATTCTCAGCTAAAACTTAATATGGTCTCAGAATTCAAAACATGTTTTCCAACCTGAAATCTTACCTGAAAATGGTTATAAGGGTATTTTATGACAGCCCTAGCTTAAATCCCTGAAATTTCCTGTTTTAAACAAAATTAAGATTATTTTTTAAAGCATTTTTTTTGGAGACCTTTGGAAGTAGATTTAATTTGTTTAAATTGAACTTTATTTCCAAAGAGCAGTATGTAGATTGATAATCAATGAGGAACGTGTGAATTGTTCAAATGCTCATGATTTTTGTATAGATATCAACAGTCCTGTAAAATTTTAAATATTTTTCTAATTGAAACCTCCCAAAACATGTCTAAACTATCTTTTCATGTATAAATGATCTGAAGTGTCTATCCATGTTTTTTATTTTGGAAAGAGTTTTAAAAAATAACATTTATAATGAATTACACTGGTGATGTATAGCAAATAATATTATGACAAAGCTTTTTTCTTTTTCTTTTGTACTTGAATGTGAACTATTGATAATTTTAGATGCAACCTATGGCTCTGGAGATGAGACTTGGATGTCACTGGCACGCATTGCTATGTTGTGTAACCGAGCTGAATTCAAGTCTGGCCAAGAAAATGTACCTGTTCTGAAGAGGTAGGTAAAGCAAGATATTTACAAGACAAGCATCTAAACAAATAGGCAAAACTATTCAATTGAAAGAGGTTCATCTATGCAAAAAATTCTTTAATATTTTGCACTAGAGCACTCATTGAGGTGTGTTTAATATTTACATTCTCTATGCAAACCTAATCTGTGATCAATTATTAATTAAAATGTAAGTTTTGGAGGGGAATTCATAGTTGGTGGGGTTTTTTTCCTCACCTATTTTAATTTTGATAAATCAATATAATTATTGTGATTTGAATGTTACAGGGAATGTAACGGTGATGCTTCTGAGTCTGCCCTGCTCAAGTGTGTAGAACTGTCCATTGGAGATGTAACAGGCTTCCGTCACAGGAACAAGAAGATCTGTGAAATTCCATTCAACTCCTCCAACAAATACCAGGTAAGTGTGGATGTGTTGACACTTTGGACCCAAAGTTACGTAACATAATATTGTCAAATACCTTTTATATCCAAATCCGCTTCTTACAATCCCAGCATCAAAACCTTTTATTTAAACTAATGACCAACTGTTTGAAAATGAATCCTTTTGAAGAATGAAAAATAGAAAGGTTATTTGTAACAAAGAATATTCAATTCTAGTGAAGTTACATGGAATTACAAGATTTTTCTCTACCATTTTAACATTCATGTTTAAACTTATATTTTCACAATTTGACATTCTTCTTTAGGTGTCAGTCCATGAGACCGAGATCCCAGACGATCCCCGCTACTTGTTGGTGATGAAGGGAGCTCCTGAGAGGATTCTGGACAGGTGTTCAACTGTTTTGTTTAATGGCAAGGATATTGCATTGGATGACAACTTCAGGACTGCCTTTAATGCTGCATACATGGAGTTGGGAGGTCTTGGAGAGCGTGTGCTTGGTAAGGCTTAAGTTTACAATGTATTAGAATTTACAGGCTGAGAATTGGGCCAAGATTATACCATATTACGGCAAAACAATAGAAATTTAAAGTAATTTAGTAAAATATTATCTAGATAGTTTATGTACATAGCGACAGAAACCACAGCATATCACAATGTGTGGCAACATTTACGTAGGTTTAGTTCTTTTTTCAATATGTTTTTCTATCAATAAATTTCTGGATTCTGTAACTATCAATTCTATTGATGTGAATACAAGTATAAAAGACTTGAAGATTTCTCGTAATTTGGTGCACTCTTCAATCCGACAAAGATTTCACAAAATATTGAACACACACAATTGTTTGCGAAACAGAAAAAAAGGAAATTGTTATCTTTTCCAGGTTTCTGTGACTACTTCCTTCCTTCTGACCAATACCAGCCAGGATATCCCTTTGACAGCGAGGAGGAGAACTTCCCTCTTAGTGGACTGCGATTTGTTGGACTGATGTCTATGATAGATCCTCCAAGGGCCGCTGTACCAGATGCTGTAGGAAAATGCAGGAGTGCTGGAATCAAGGTATGATCTGTGATGTATTGTCTATTTTGTTTTAGAAAATGTTTCAATGATCAAGTGTAAACATAGAAGATACAGATAGGTGATATTAGATATTGTTCATCAAATTTTACTATGTCTATTTTAAAATAAACTTCACAGAGAATATGATAACAAATTCTGATAAAAATTGCTAATAAAGTGTGGATTATCTCCATCATCAGCCCAGCACATACATCTATTGGATATGTTGAACCAAATATTGATTAAATAAATTGCATTACTCTCTGGATGAGTTTTGGTTTACTTCATGGTGCTGTGAAAAATGATTTCTTCCTTTTCATAACTTGTAATCTGATGTTAGGTAGCCACTGTCTCAATGGTTTTCACTCTCAAATTATTTATGTAGGAAAGCTTACACTGAAATTTTCAATTTGAACAGCTTTTGTCTTCTCTAGAAATCAAGTATCTTCTAAAATTCTTCATAACTCTACCAATTCTTAAGTTTTTTAATTGGTCCCCCTTTATAATCTTTCAGGTTATCATGGTGACTGGTGATCATCCTATCACAGCTAAGGCTATTGCTAAGGGTGTTGGTATCATCTCCGATGGCAGCAAGACCGTAGAAGACATTGCTAATGAACGTGGAATCAAGGTGGAAGATGTTGACCCAAGAGATGCTCGTGCTGCTGTCATCCACGGTGCTGACCTCAGAGACATGACCCCAGCACAGATCGACGAAATCCTCCGAGACCATCCTGAGATTGTGTTTGCCAGAACTTCCCCACAACAGAAACTCATCATTGTGGAAGGTTGTCAGAGACAAGGACAGATTGTGGCCGTCACTGGTGATGGAGTCAACGATTCTCCTGCTCTCAAAAAGGCTGACATTGGCAAGTGTTGTTTAGAAATCAATATCTGTCAAAAATGTGTTGAGTGAGAAAAAAAGACAATTTTCATTTGTGATTTACTTAACTATAGAATGCTGTGATGTATCATTGCTTGTGTTTATTTTATAGGTGTTGCTATGGGTATTGCCGGAAGTGATGTCAGCAAACAAGCTGCCGACATGATATTGCTGGATGACAACTTTGCCTCTATTGTAACAGGAGTAGAAGAAGGTATTTATCATTTTGGTTTTATAGTTTCTGATACTCCGTGCTGACCTTCATGTTGTTATATAGAAATTATACATTAAAGGAATGAATCTTCTATGTATTAAGTTAGTTAAAGAAAGGGGGAAAATGTTTTGTATTTGGTATTATAAAATTGAAAAAGGAAAACGTCTGAATTTGTATTGAGTTAAATTTATGAAATTAACGAAAAAAATGCAATTCACACAAAGAAAGAGTGATATTGATCATTGTACTAAATAATATTGAATGTTATTCTCATCAGTGAACTTTACATTTCAGGACGTCTTATCTTTGATAATCTGAAGAAGTCCATTGCCTATACACTGACATCTAACATCCCCGAGATCAGTCCATTCTTGTTCTTCATTCTCCTCGACATCCCCCTGCCCCTTGGAACCATCACCATCCTGTGTATTGATTTGGGTACTGACATGGTACCGGCCATCTCCCTTGCCTATGAAGGACCAGAAAGTGACATCATGAAGAGACAGCCTCGTGATCCCATTAAGGATAAACTTGTCAACGAAAGGTACATTTTATCAAGAGAATCAATATTTCCTAATCATTGCAACTCTTATCAATTTATTGGTAATCCACTCCTAATGTACATTTTGTCCAAATACAATAAAAGATATGTCATTCAATCTAATGTGATAACTTATTAAATTCATTTAAATCTCTCATATCTAGGTTGATAAAATATTTTGGATAACCTCACTGTACAGCATTTAATTTAGTAATTTTTTTATTTTTTTTATTGTCTTCCCCTGTGTAGGTTGATCAGTATGGCCTACGGACAGATTGGTATGATCCAGGCCTCTGCTGGATTCTTCGTCTACTTTGTCATCATGGGTGAGAATGGATTCTGGATGAGCAGACTTCTTGGTATCCGTGAACAGTGGGACGCCATGGCTGTCAATGATCTTCAGGATTCCTATGGACAGGAATGGGTAAGACAGCAAATATTCTTTCTGTCCTGTGAAAAAAATTTCTATATTGGATCTTTCTTCTGAATGTATTCATTTCAGAATCCACACTATTTGAACCAAAAGTATCACATAAAGAATCTAGAATCAAAACACTGATAATTTATCTGAGTTAAACAACTATTGCAATCAATAAAAACTTGATTCTTAGTAACAAATCCTTGAGATGTAATTACGCAGTGCTTGTATAAGTGAAACCATACTAGTTTCCATAACGCAGAGAGCAACTGAAGTTTTAGATATTGAATGTTTCTATGTCTGTGAAATAAGTTAAAACTTCGTTAACTTCTTGTTTCTTTTAGACTTATGACCAGAGGAAGACGCTGGAATACACCTGTCATACCTCTTTCTTCGTGTCCATTGTCGTCGTACAGTGGGCCGATCTGATCATCTGTAAGACTAGGAGACTTTCTCTATTCCAACAAGGAATGAAGTAAGTTCTGATTATAAAACCTCGCCATTTACCATTATCTGTTAAATAAGAAATCTTTCTCTATTTTTGATGGGGGATGAAATAATTTCTGATCATACTTCCTGATCATCAAATCTCATCATTTAACATCATCTGGGTTAGATTACTGTCAAAAAAGAAGTCTTTCTGTATTTAGAATGATGGAATATTCTCAATGTACCCCATTTCCTGCTTATTAGGGTACAACTCTCACCCCCACCAAATCCATGAATTTCAAGAATCTAAAATCTTCCAACATCAAGGTTCGGTTACCATACCTTGAATGTCATGTCATTACAGAAATCAGGATGTATACCTATCAAAGTTTCATATTATGAAATGCAAATTCTGTTTGATAAAGAATGTAATCATTTTAGTCCATCGAGAAATAGGAAATGTAACCCATTAAAAATCAGTTAAGATGTGAACATTGAAAAAAATAATATGAAATACATCTAGAATTGTCTTATGTATTGTTTGAAAACTTTTTGCTAAATCTGTTTATTTCTTTCAGAAATCACCATCTCACGTTTGGTCTGTTCTTCGAGACAGCACTTGCTGCATTCCTTACATATTGCCCGGGTCTTGATCAAGGTCTTCGTATGCAAAACCTACGGTATGTATTTTTGATCACTTAGTTCTCTTCATTTTCTTTAGTTTAAATTTGTCTTTTTTCTCAATGTGTTCCATTTTTGCTGTAGATGTTGCTGAATCAGATGCGTTATAATGATTAAACTTTTCGAGGTTTTCTAGGTATTTTTCCACGAAAGAAATAAGATTGGCAGTACATAGTCATGGAGAACAACTCTAACTGGTTTACTCACTAGTTGGCATATGAGTCACCTAGCATCAATTCTTTATTCGTAGATATCGTAATGTTGATCTTTTTAAATCATCGTGTTGTTGGATTTTTGTATTTGACACAACAGCTTGCATTAGTGTTTTCTGATATACATGTATCTCCTTTTTCCAGGTGGACATGGTGGTTTCCTGCAATGCCGTTCAGTTTGGCCATCTTTATTTATGATGAATGTAGAAAAACCATCCTCCGTCGTTCGCCGGGAGGTTTTGTGGAACGGGAGACCTACTATTAACAAATTGACAAACTTAGATTCTTATTGTTATAAAACTGAATTTTCAATTCATCGATATGTGTTAATATGATGTATAGATTCGGTCTGGTATCGGCGACACCAACTTATGTGGACTGTTTGTAAATATATCAGGATCATTAACCATGTGATCACTGTTAGCAAGGACTCTTTGTGACAGATTTTGTATTACTATGTCACAAGAAGAAAAAAGATAGATTTATCAAGTGATGTAACTATCTTTGTACATTAATATTATCATAATGACGTAATATCACAGGATGTCAGTAATAAAGAAGACAGATTCTGTTTGATTTGGTTCAGTATGAAATAACTACGGAAATTGGCCAATGATATTCCAAGGCTTGTATTTGACTTAGGAGATATGTATGTGCCCGTTGTACTGTTGTGTAGGTGTTTTTGTATGAGTGTGCAGTCCCCTTCACTGGGGGACAGTATGCAGTCAGTGAAACCATATGATTTTAGAATTTGTTTTTATTACTTCTACTCCGACTCATTTTACACAACACATCCAACATTTTTTGTACATTTTATTAAACTTTATTTTTCAAGAAGTGGACACAATATAATCATTTTTCCATCTAGTAGTAAAAATCATAGTAATTTCCCATGTTTCCAGTGTTTGTAGTTTAAAATTTTTGCATTTATAGTAGCAAAAGGTCTGAATATCTGGGAATATGATGCAATAGTATATATATATATACATCAGATTGAATCAAAATAACATCGTAAATACAATTTGGAATGTGTGTTCAGAGGATTAATCTAGAGATGAAAAAAAAATAAGATCTGATTGTAATAATATTGATTCATAAGCCAAAGCTGTCCTTCGCTTTTATTTCAAAGATTTTACTACCATTTTAAGATATATTTCTAGTTTGTGTTTTTATGAACTTCAGGTCTTTAAGGTTGTAGTACAACTGGAATAGTGTCTAGCAGGACAGCGGGAATATTTTTAAAAGGGAACAATCTGGAGCATGTCTTCTTTTAGTTGTGTATGTTACGATATCGGAGTTGTCTCCCCTTGTGACACAGCTTTGATAATGTAAGGTTTGATACTCAACCCTTTGATGAATTTCTGCATTTTCTTTGTTTATGTAGCTTTGACTCCTCTGATTATCTAGCCGATAGAAAAAATAGAAAGGAACTTTGTAAATTTGTAGTTGACAGAGAAATGAAATATGTTTAAAAAAACTGTTATCCCCACTTCACCCTAGAATCTTGCTGAATGTGTTCCGTGAAGAACCACGTTGATGCTTGTCAATGCAAGTTTTTGTTTAATCAGATGGGGCTGTGGTATGATAGGTTTACTGATTTCTTAGAAATCGTTGTAATTGCATTTACCGTGATCTATTTTCCAGATTTATATTTGTCAAGTATTTTTTTGGTTGAGATTGTACTGACATGCTCCTTTTGGGATATTTTTGCAGCAAGTATCTGTGGAGAGATTCACTTTGGATTTTTCCCATGGATGTCGAAAGTTATGTGTCGATGTACATGAGATGATTTAAAGGAATGCTTCTGTGGATGTTGGCATTACTTTGTGTATAAAAAAGATGCTGATGTTGTGAATTGTCGATGTTTTTATATTACTATTCATCTTTGCTCATATCCTCAGTTCTATACAATATAGAAACCTAGGCATATATAAATTATACGCAACACAAAGTGGACGAGCTACATTCCAAAATATGGTACCTCTTAATGTATAACAAGGCCCATAACTCCGTACCAATATTTAGGCATAATAATATATATACATATATAACCAAGCAATACGTTTTTTTCATTAAATTCGATAGAAAAATCAGGAAATTTTTTTTTGTTTTGTTTTGTTTTTTTTTTCCTGTTAATATTTTTAATTGAATGTTTTTTTGCAAATAGTCATCTTGCCTGAAAGGGAGTTTGGGAGTGAATTGATCAGATTTCTGTACAAGAAAGTAGGAATTTTTTTTGTTGGTTTTCTGTGTCGTTAGTAGGAGATCTCCGTTTGGATAGCCCTGAGTGTGTAGACATCTTTTATCATGAAGACCACTTCTCTTTGGTCATGAGATTTTTATTATGGGGATACACAGAAAATTATAGTACGAGACTAAGGTTGGTCATCTGTCATTTCACTATTATTCAATTGCCAAAGGTAAAAACTTTATAACAAGTTCGTAAACTAACACAGCTTTATAACACTAGACCAGACGGGAAGACTTCGGTCTCTGTTTATAATATATGTGCATCCCTCGGCTTCCTAGGACTTTTTCTGACGATGTTGAATTTTAAATTCTGTTAAATCTGCATGTTGTGATTGACCTACAGCTTATCTTACCGTTTTAACCAGAACAGGTCCATTGTACAATTTTTCTTTGGCTTGCCGTGTTTGACCTCACAGCAAGGTCATGTCATTGAGGGATTGACCTTTGACCTGTGCTTTGGTATGATGTCAGATGACCTGAATGTCTGGAGTTGTTGTGTTATTTAGTCAGAATGGTTTCTAGTGAAGCCAATACGGAGACCTTTTTTTCCCCTTCGGACGTCTTTCATTTCTTTGCGTATTGGAATTCTCACGTCATAGCAGATGTAACTGACACCTAAAATTTTGAAGAAATAAACCTTTTAGATCTAAACGTGACCTTTGTTGTGTATTCATAAAGCCATGACGATCACGTGATTATCATATGTCCAAGGCGTGCTGTCAGTGCAGCTTGTTTACAAATAAAAAAATACATGATATGCCAATTTCATTTGTTAAAACATAAACAAATTGATCTGAATATGGCTTATTAGTAAGTCTTCAATTGCTATAATTCAATATTGTGTACTTAAGTCATTTGTATACACCCGTGGAAAGACTGATTGTATTATGTTATGTGAGCGGAAGAGCTGGCAGACGCAGTGTCCCCTCGATAACTTAACAGTTTTCACTGAAAGTTTCATGATAGATCTGGACAATTTCGATGATTGCAGTTTTACGACCAAACTACGCAGTTATGGCCCATTATTTAATTACTCAAACAGTATCCCATCGATATCGAAAATAGTTTCCAAGAAATCAACTTCAACTTTCAGAGGACGGTTCCGCACCCTGATAACTCGGACAGGTTCGATCACAATAATTCAATAATTCACGGAGCAATTTTGTATTGTTTTCACTACATCATCTATCATTAAAACATGGTACTGTTTTCCCTCATAAAATGTTGATGAAATTTTTACAATTTCCGTATACCGAGAAATTCGAAATATTGAAGTTCGAAATACCGAAGTTTGACAATTTCTTTGGAGTGGGATGGGCGTTCAATATTCTGTCCGGCGGTACTCTTGTCCTATCAGTGACACTACATTTGGTTGTTAATCTTTCGTACGCCTGTTGACATTGGCATTCATTGTCCTAGATCAATATCGATAATCAATTGATCTTTATATTCATCAACAACCATGTTCTTGTTATTTAAATAATTTACAAGCTTTCCCCAAAACCATCCCAGAGCTATCGGAAATACTACTATGATTAATAAAAGACCGTTAATAGCAGGTTCAAATTTAGAAACGTCAATGAAATTTCCGTTTTTGAATTACATTTAATCAAGTATTAAGCAATATGGTACATCAAACATTCAGCTGACAATACCTGTTCTTTAATACACGATGTTATTTGGTGCAATCATTTTTTTTTCAAAAATAACCGATATCTACCATTGGATCGAGTTAAAACAGGCAAACAAGTACTCAAAGCATTTCAATAACGTGCTGTACAGAGAAGAACCTAAAACACCTCTCACGTTTTTCTACATGCTGTAGACATAGTTATGGAACAAAGTAAGTGGAAACGTAAATAAATACACATGGACGCAAAATGTGATGAAGCACGTGTGTTTAAACGAGACGTAAATCGGTCTTTGTGCTTTTCTGGAGACATCTGCAAATAAAATCGTGTTTTACTTTTAAGCAGCTATAACAACATCATCTGTTGTGTTCAGTAGAGATATCACCTGTTGTAATGTTCAGTAGAGATATCCCCTGTTGTAATGTTCAGTAGATATATCCCCTGTTGTAATGTTCAGTAGAGATATGACCTGTTGTAATGTTCAGTAGAGATATCACCTGTTGTAATGTTCAGTAGAGATATCCCCTGTTGTAATGTTCAGTAGAGATATCATCTGTTGTAATGTTCAGTAGAGATATCACCTGTTGTAATGTTCAGTAGAGATATCCCCTGTTGTAATGTTCAGTAGATATATCCCCTGTTGTAATGTTCAGTAGAGATATGACCTGTTGTAATGTTCAGTAGAGATATCACCTGTTGTAATGTTCAGTAGAGATATCCCCTGTTGTAATGTTCAGTAGAGATATCATCTGTTGTAATGTTCAGTAGAGATATCACCTGTTGTAATGTTCAGTAGAGATATCACCTGTTGTAATGTTCAGTAGAGATATCCCCTGTTGTAATGTTCAGTAGAGATATCACCTGTTGTGTTCAGTAGAGATATCACCTGTTCAGTAGAGATATCATCTGTTGTAATGTTCAGTAGAGATATCACCTGTTGTAATGTTCAGTAGAGATATCACCTGTTGTAATGTTCAGTAGAGATATCCCCTGTTGTAATGTTCAGTAGAGATATCACCTGTTGTGTTCAGTAGAGATATCACCTGTTGTAATGTTCAGTAGAGATATCATCTGTTGTAATGTTCAGTAGAGAAATCACCTGTTGTGTTCAATAGAGATATCACCTGTTGTAATGTTCAGTAGAGATATCACCTGTTGTAATGTTCAGTAGAGATATCACCTGCTGTAATGTTCAGTAGAGATATCACCTGTTGTAATGTTCAGTAGAGATATCACCTGTTGTAATGTTCAGTAGATATATCCCCTGTTGTAATGTTCAGTAGAGATATGACCTGTTGTAATGTTCAGTAGAGATATCATCTGTTGTAATGTTCAGTAGAGATATGACCTGTTGTAATGTTCAGTAGATATATCCCCTGTTGTAATGTTCAGTAGAGATATGACCTGTTGTAATGTTCAATAGATATATCCCCTGTTGTAATGTTCAGTAGAGATATCACCTGTTGTAATGTTCAGTAGAGATATCCCCTGTTGTAATGTTCAGTAGAGATATCACCTGTTGTAATGTTCAGTAGAGATATCACCTGTTGTAATGTTCAGTAGAGATATCCCCTGTTGTAATGTTCAGTAGATATATCACCTGTTGTGTTCAGTAGAGATATCACCTGTTGTAATGTTCAGTAGAGATATCACCTGTTGTGTTCAGTAGAGATATCATCTGTTGTAATGTTCAGTAGAGAAATCACCTGTTGTGTTCAGTAGAGATATCACCTGTTGTAATGTTCAGTAGAGATATCCCCTGTTGTAATGTTCAGTAGAGATATCACCTGTTGTAATGTTCAGTAGAGATATCACCTGCTGTAATGTTCAGTAGAGATATCACCTGTTGTAATGTTCAGTAGAGATATCCCCTGTTGACTACTAAGGTAGAAAACCACATTGATATCTGTTTCAGTAGAGATATCCCCTGTTATCTACTAAGGTAGAAAACTGCATTGTTTTCTGTTTCAATAGAGATATCCCCTGTTGTCTAGTAAGTCAGACATATACCACGATGCCTATTTCAGTTGAGATATCCCTTATTGCCTATTTCAGTACAGAAACCCCTCTTTATTAGAGCCACATTCCTGCATCTATACTTTAAAGTATAATGTTAAATTATCAAAGTATTTACCTCTGTTGGGCTTATATTTTGATGAAGTCTGTAGTCACGTGTTCTTAATTAACAGTAAATATGCTATAATATAATATTGAGACCGTTTCTGATTCAGTTTCACCATTCTGAATGCTGTGACGTTACAATGTTACTTAAGTCGTGAACCACATGGACTCCACATCAATTATCGATTCAAAACGAAGCGTTTTGTATGGTAGCTGGTAAAACTGTTCACCGTCTGGACGTTTTATGTAAATGATAGTCATAACATCAGAAGGATACCACAAAGAGTGGACTGCAAAAGTCATTTCGATACGTACTGGATTTACCTTACACACTTTTAGTGTATCAGATGTTATCCGAACGTAAAGTCAACAGCTGAAAGTGACTAGATTCATTACAGGAGTGAGATAAACAGGTTGACAATTTCAGAAACAGAGAAAACCATATACAATTTAATAGCGTTTAAAGTATAATTTCTTAATTTTTTGTCAAAAGGGTGTAATCTGAATCTTAGAGTTACTTTATCTTATTTCTGGATGTTTTTCGTTTTTCCATGAAGTTACAATTACGACAAAGAGGCCGGATGATTGGACGTCACCAGTACAGCGAATTATAGGGACGGATTGAAGGCCTTCACCTTAAACACATAAAAATATCTTAGATACGAACAACATCGACGAATATAAGATATGATAAATTATGTTAGATTGACCAGGAGTTAATTAGGACAATAAAGACACATCATGGCGGCCTGTCGCCTGGCAACGGTGGTCAGGTGTGTGATGATCACGGTGAACAGTTTATTTGTGGTAAGTACAGGTGTGTGATGATCACGATGAACAGTTTATTTGTGGTAAGTACAGGTGTGTGATGATCACGGTGAACAGTTTATTTGTGGTAAGTACAGGTGTGTGATGATCACGGTGAATAGTTTATTTGTGGTAAGTACAGGTGTGTGATGATCACGGTGAATAGTTTATTTGTGGTAAGTACAGGTGTGTGATGATTACATTGAATATATTATTTGTGGTAAGTACAGGTGTGTGATGATCACGATGAACAGTTTATTTGTGGTAAGTACAGGTGTGTGATGATCACGATGAACAGTTTATTTCTGGTAAGTACAGGTGTGTGATGATTACGGTGAATAGAGTATCTGTGGTAAGTACAGGTGTGTGATGATTACGGTGAATATATTATTTGTGGTAAGTACAGGTGTGTGATGATTGCGGTGAATAGATTATTTGTGGTAAGTACAGGTGTGTGATGATTACGGTGAATAGATTATTTGTGGTAAGTACAGGTGTGTGATGATTACGGTGAACTGTTTATTGGTGGTAAGTACAGGCGTGTGATGACTACGGTGAATATATTATTTGTGGTAAGTACAGGTGTGTGATGATTACGGTGAATAGATTATTTGTGGTAAGTACAGGTGTGTGATGATTACGGTGAATAGATTATTTGTGGTAAGTACAGGTGTGTGATGATCACGGTGAACAGTTTATTTGTGGTAAGTACAGGCGTGTGTGATAATAACGGTGAATATATTTGTGTTAAGTACAGGCGTGTGATGATTACGGTGAATAAATTATTTGTGGTAAGTACAGGTGTGTGATGATTACGGTGAATAGATTATTTGTGGTAAGTACAGGTGTGTGATGATTACGGTGAATAGATTATTTGTGGTAAGTACAGGCGTGTGATGATTACGGTGAATAGATTATTTGTGGTAAGTACAGGTATGTGATGATTACGGTGAATAGAGTATTTGTGGTAAGTACAGGCGTGTGATGATCACGGTGAATAGATTATTTGTGGTAAGTACAGGTGTGTGATGATTACGGTGAATATATTATTTGTGGTAAGTACAGGTGTGTGATGATTACGGTGAATAGATTATTTGTGGTAAGTACAGGCGTGTGATGATTACGGTGAATAGATTATTTGTGGTAAGTACAGGCGTGTGATGATAATACGGTGAATATATTATTTGTGGTAAGTACAGGCGTGTGATGATTACAGGCGTGTGATGATTACAGTGAATAGAGTATATGTGGTAAGTACAGGTGTGTGATGATCACGGTGAATAGATTATTTGTGGTAAGTACAGGTGTGTGATGATCACGGTGAACAGTTTATTTGTGGTAAGTACAGGCGTGTGATGATTACGGTGAATAGATTATTTGTGGTAAGTACAGGTGTGTGATGATTACGGTGAATAGATTATTTGTGGTAAGTACAGGCGTGTGATGATCACGGTGAATAGATTATTTGTGGTAAGTACAGGCGTGTGTGATAATAACGGTTAATATATTTGTGTTAAGTACAGGCGTGCGATGATTGCGTTGAATATATTATTTGTGGTAAGTACAGGTGTGTGATGATTACGGTGAATAGAGTATTTGTGGTAAGTACAGGCGTGTGATGATCACGGTGAATAGATTATTTGTGGTAAGTACAGGTGTGTGATGATTACGGTGAAGTGGTAAGTACAGGCGTGTGATGATTGCGTTGAATAGATTATTTGTGGTAAGTACAGGCGTGTGATGATTACGGTGAATAGATTATTTGTGGTAAATCCAGGCGTGTTATGATTGCGGTGAATATATTATTTGTGGTAAGTACAGGTGTGTGATGATTACGGTGAATAGATTATTTGTGGTAAGTACAGGTGTGTGATGATTACGGTGAATAGATTATTTGTGGTAAGTACAGGTGTGTGATGATTACGGTGAATAGATTATTTGTGGTAAGTACAGGTGTGTGATGATTACGGTGAATAGATTATTTGTGGTAAGTACAGGTATGTGATGATCACGTTGAACAGTTTATTTGTGGTAAGTACGGTGAATAAATTATTTGTGGTAAGTACAGGCGTGTGATGATTACAGTGAATAGATTATTTGTGGTAAGTACAGGTGTGTGATGATTACGGTGAACAGTTTATTTGTGGTAAGTCCAGGCGTGTGATGATTGCGGTGAATATATTATTTGTGGTAAGTACATGTGTGTGATGATTACGGTGAACAGTTTATTTGTGGTAAGTCCAGGCGTGTGATGATTGCGGTGAATATATTATTTGTGGTAAGTACAGGTATGTGATGATCACGTTGAACAGTTTATTTGTGGTAAGTACGGTGAATAAATTATTTGTGGTAAGTACAGGCGTGTGATGATTACAGTGAATAGAGTATATGTGGTAGTTTGGGCATTGCTTTGTTGTTGCTTGGTTGATCGCCTCGTTAACAGCCAGAGGTATTTCACTCGGGGTTTCCTTATTGCTGTCATGTATCTATCTGAACACCATACGAGAGACCCGTCACAAGCAGTCCAGTGCAATAAGGTAGAAGTGTCTTGCCTAAAGACACGGTCGATCGGTTCTTTGTATTATTCTCAGTAAATAATGAAGAACCTTGGTCTAAAATCTTTTAAGGATATACACAATATAGATCGATATATTTATGACGGTTATAATTAAGCCGATATATCGATTTCTTGCACAATATGTAATTACCTTACTCTGTGGTATATATTTACTGATACACAGTTCAAATTCGTTTCGTGTTTCATACACCAACACTGCTCCATGTTTTGTAACCAAACCAATCAAAATTATATCGCGAATAGTTGTCACTAGATTGAAATAATTTCCGGTCTCCATGTTCACATTGTTGTATTTAAATAAAATACGTCATTTGACACACAATCACCGTGTTTAGTATGACTTTCCCCATTTGAAACCTTTGTTCAAACTTGTCTTGGTTTTCGAGTTTGTAAGAAATCCAACATGGCCGTGAACGACATTCAGAAAAATACATTTTAAACTTCTTATCAAGATGAAAAATGACGGAAATATCAATAAAATAAAGCCAACATTTTTTATTTGGGCTCCTAAAAACTCCGACATCGCAGCCATGGTGGCCATTTTAAACCACGGTTTCCTGAAAGCGTGGGGTTCAGCTCAAGTTTGCCTAAAATGAAAATGAGATGGTTTGAACCAAATATTTTCATTTATCCAGGTCAGTCTAAAATCCAATAAGGCTGCCATTTAAAAAAATACATTTTGAATATCTCCAATTCCACGTGTGTCGTTATGCTGAAATTAGTCGAGCATTTTTAGAAATTGAACAGACGAAATCGTTGTGTCAGTTTCCTTGACTGCTGAAATTCGGAATGGTTTAAATCCTCTGATATTCACAGTACCACCTCTGTCAGTTGACCGTTAATGCACACTGGCCCCTTATCGATCAATGCTATCTTTGATATGATGACTCTCATTACCAAAATAAAATAAAAACAGAATATGAGCCATTTTTGGTTCAACATACACTGACTTCTAACTTATTAGATTGAACTATTTAGTCAAGAAAGATAAACGAATGGTGTTATATTTCAGGTGCTTGGAGTGATGGTTCTCTGTATCGGCTGTATACTGATCACTGGTGGAAATCTCACCGGTGGCTACTTGGTGGCGCTGTTCAGTGCACTTCCGGAAGTGTCGGGATCCATAGGATCATTTTTCACCTATGTTGCAGCAACTATAATCATTGTGGGAGCGGCCATATTTGTTTTAGGAACATTGGGATGTTGTGGAGCATGCAATATTAACCCGCGTCTTCTGTACACGGTCAGTTTAACATATGTTTGAGAGAGAGAGGGGGGGGGAGGGGGAGAGAGAGGGGATGGGGGTGGGGTGGGGGTGGGGGAGGGGGAGAGAGAGAGAGAGAGAGAGAGAGAGAGAGAGAGAGAGAGAGAGAGGGGGGGCAGAGAGAAAGAGACAGACAGACAGATAACACATAATGATATGGAATCTATGTTACTATACAGGTCATTTGATAAAAAAAAACTCTTTGAAGTCCATAACACTACCATCCTTAATGTTTTAGGATCGCTGAGTATAGCATTGATTGATAGAACCAAACAGCTGTCTATTCACACCAGACCCAAAACAAATGACTGCTGCCCAGAGTATGTATACTCAAGATAGCAAGCTATTAATATTTTCTAATCATACATATGTCATGTATTTATTTATTTATTTATTTATTTAACGGGTTTCATGTCCACTATTACGGCCTTTCGGCCTTTCAGGGGACGAGAAACGTAGGAAAATGAATAGGGAAGGAATAATATGATGCACTGTAAGAGAATGGGATTCGTATGTATACTTAAGTGACGAGTGTATCTTTACAGTCTTGGCACCTTACCGAAAACACAAACCTATCTATTATAAAACCCACACGGATTAATATTCACAGTAATCTCATCTCAACATACAGTGTAATTTTCTACAATAAGGGTAAATGTGTTTCTACTGTTGTCGTTTAGGTCATTACGTCAGATGATGATAAACATCGTGACCTTCTGTTGTTGTATGTCCCTTTGTTTTGTTGTCTCTTTTTCAGTTTGTCTCTTTCCCGTTCTTTCGGCAGTCCATTTTGCTCCTTTGTGTAATCGTATTTATGGTTCCTGTTCCGCTGTTGTCGTTCAAATTGACGAAGTGTCTCCTTAGATTCCTGTTTCAATCGTTCAGTTTGTTTTTGTGTCTCCTCAGATTCCTGTTTCAGTCGTTCAGTTTGTTTTTGTGTCTCCTCAGAGTCCTATTTCAGTCGTTCAGTTTGTTTTTGTGTCTCCTCAGAGTCCTATTTCAATCGTTAAGTTTATTTTTGTGTCTCCTCAGAGTCCTATTTCAATCGTTAAGTTTATTTTTGTGTCTCCTCAGAGTCCTATTTCAGTCGTTAAGTTTGTTTTTGTGTCTCCACAGATTCCTCGTTCAGTTTGTTTTTGTGTCTCCTCAGAGTCCTATTTCAATCGTTCAGTTTGTTTTTGTGTCTCCTCAGAGTCCTATTTCAGTCGTTCAGTTTGTTTTTGTGTCTCCTCAGAGTCCTGTTTCAGTCGTTCAGTTTGTTTTTGTGTCTCCTCAGAGTCCTGTATCAGTCGTTCAGTTTGTTTTTGTGTCTCCACAGATTCCTGTTTCAGTCGTTCAGTTTGTTTTTGTGTCTCCACAGATTCCTGTTTCAGTCGTTCAGTTTGTTTTTGTGTCTCCTCAGAGTCCTATTTCAATCGTTAAGTTTATTTTTGTGTCTCCTCAGAGTCCTATTTCAATCGTTAAGTTTATTTTTGTGTCTCTTCAGATTCCTGCTTCAGGCGTACAGTTTGTTGTGGTGTCCCTTTGGTTTCACATTATTTCTGTAATTGAAGCTATACGGAGCTAAAATAATTCTCTGTCGTTCTTAACTAGTAAGGAATAAGCATTTAGAAATTAAAACGTGCTCTTTACGAAGTTAATGTACTTTCTAAAATTCGAAATAACAAACCGTCCACCAATAATTCTTTAGAATATTGAGATGTAAAATATCATCTTTACCAGCCAAAACAAAGAACTGTTGACCAGTGACCTATCGACAGGAAGTGTATCTAGTATTTTATACTTAAAAAGTATTACTATTTGTAGTCAGATACTGTGGACCAGGAATTATAACAAACATGTGCTCTTCGACTCCATTCATAATTTTATCGATCTTTAACATGTCTCAAGCTGATCGCTCAATGATCTAAACTATAAATTTCCATTGCAAACAATTAAATCTGAATATATAAAGAACTAACATTAATTTTGTACAATGGAAAAATGGCTGATAATTGCATTTCATTCGAAAAAAATCGTTATACGTTATACTAATTTGCCGTTTTCTTTGAAGGCTTCAGATATTACCTGCGGCGTTTCGTTTTATCATCGTACAAAGATTATAATGTTTTATAGTGTCTAGTTTGGTGGGGAGAATGTCTTTTTTTCATGTATTTCGTAAAAAAATATTGTTTTGCTGACAATAGACTTCACCATTGATAACGCAAGACAAAAAACATCTACCTGTCTAACTTGAAGACTTCTGACGAGTATTCTATGACCTCGAACGGGTGACCTTGACCTCTGACCGAGATCTCTTCTCACTACTACTTCCGGTGTCGTGTCCATCAAATAAGATGTGTACTCGGATGTTATACGAATGTTTATCGAGGAAAACAGGAAAACTTTTTTTTTTGTTTTTTTATTTCTTGTTTTTTTTCAATTTGTTATGTTTTCTTTTTTATATTTTGTTTTTTTGTTTTTTTTGTTTTTGTTTTTTGTTTTTTTTTTCATTGTTTTGTTTTAATTTTCTTCACGCGTGCATTGTAAACATTTGAAATCTATTGTTAAATTGTAAACAGGAAATCAAAACCCACTAAAAACATGGAAATTTCTTAACAGTTTTATTCACTTCCGACGTAAAAACATACGTTAGGTCTGTAAGTATCTTTTATCTATATAATTTTGTTACGCATGAAAGGGTTTCATGTTTCAGTATACATATAAAAGGATTCAGGCGAAAGTGTTTGGTATAGATCTACATGGTTTGGGCTTCAGTCAAATTTAAATTTAATGCTACACCACCCATTATAACAGAGAACATATAAATATTCTGGGGTAAATGTAGATAGGTATCTGAATAACATATAGGTAAGTGGTTATCGACTACAAACATCAAAATTGATCACGCTGTCGCTTGGCACATCAACACGATATTGATTCAAATGTAGACATACTTTTTAGTGCTATTATGGGAAACGGGTACGATATATCTAACACTGTATCGGGGTTTTACATTCACTACCTATAATTCGAAAGTAGTTCATATACCTGATCACCCTGGTTCTTCATGGGGTGATCAACATAGAAAAAATCTTATTCACATGGTTGTTCATAGGGTGATAAATACAGAAAAAAATGATTCACCTGGTTGTTCATGGGGTGAAAAATACAGAAAAAAATGATTCACCTGGTTGTTCATGGGGTGACCAACACAGAAAAATCTGATTCACCTGGTTGTTCATGGGGTGACCAACACAGAAAAATCTGATTCACCTGGTTGTTCATGTGGTGATAAATACAGAAAAAATTGATTCACCTGGTTGTTCATGGGGTGATAAACATAGAAAAAATCTTATTCACCTGGTTGTTCATGTGGTGATAAATACAGAAAAAATTGATTCACCTGGTTGTTCATGGGGTGACCAACACAGAAAAATCTGATTCACCTGGTTGTTCATGGGGTGATAAACATAGAAAAATCTGATTCACCTGGTTGTTCATGGGGTGATAAACATAGAAAAATCTGATTCACCTGGTTGTTCATGTGGTGATAAATACAGAAAAAATTGATTCACCTGGTTGTTCATGTGGTGATAAATACAGAAAAAATTGATTCACCTGGTTGTTCATGGGGTGATCAACACAGAAAACTCTGATTCACCTGGTTGTTCATGGGGTGATAACCACAGAAAAATTTGATTCACCTGGAAGGGGTGATCATGGGGTTTTCAACACAGAAAAATCTGATTCACCTGGTTGTTCATGGGGTGATAAACATAGAAAAATCTGATTCACCTGGTTGTTCATGTGGTGATAAATACAGAAAAAATTGATTCACCTGGTTGTTCATGGGGTGATCAAAACAGAAAACTCTGATTCACCTGGTTGTTCATGGGGTGATAAACATAGAAAAATATGATTCACCTGGTTGTTCATGGGGTGATCAACACAGAAGAATCTGATTCACCTGGCTGTTCATGGGGTGGTAAATACAGAAAAATCTGATTCACCTGGCTGTTTATAGGGTGATTAACACAGAAAAAATCTTATTACTCTGGCGAGATTATATTTGCGAACTCATAATCATGTCACATTTTAATTGACACGTACTTCCTGAAATCGGATTCAGAATAAACATTGTATTGTCTTTGTTTTAATGATTAACTGCAGTTCAAATATTTCACGCGTCGCTGGTTTTGCACGAACGATCTGTTATGGTTGTATAATTATATATGTTGGATGTCGTTTTTAAAAATTGTGTTTCATGCCAAATCTTGTGTTTATGAACATCCGGAATCACCATTTTATTAACACAAGTTTTGTTCCTGTAGTATTACAATACTTGTATATAGTTCCTCGCTAAACAATTATTAGATGAGTACGTGTGAAGAATCAATTCGTAT
Organism: Ylistrum balloti; assembly: GCF_031769215.1. Lineage (NCBI taxonomy): Eukaryota > Metazoa > Mollusca > Bivalvia > Pectinida > Pectinidae > Ylistrum > Ylistrum balloti. The sequence continues at coordinate 974,622 of NW_026782219.1, read as the reverse complement.
TTATATATATATACCGGTGCGACCTTCATATGTGCGAAATATACTGAACGCGTGGACCACGCTGTATAATGTTGGTGACCTATACATACATTTTTCAGCATGCGAGGACCACGTGGTATAATTTTGGTGACCTATATATACATTTTACATTACACTAGAGCCACGTGGTGTAATGTTGGTGACCTATATATACATTTTTCAGCACGCGGGGAACCACGTGGTATAATGTTGGTGACCTATATACACATTTTACATTACACTAGAGCCACGTGGTGTAATGTTGGTGACCTATATATACATTTTTCAGCACGCGGGGAACCACGTGGTATAATGTTGGTGACCTATATATACATTTTACATTACACTAGAGCCACGTGGTGTAATAATGGTGACCTATATATACATTTTTCAGCACGCGGGGAATCACGTGGTGTAATGTTGGTGACCTATATATGTATTTTACTGCACGCGGGGACCACGTAGTATAAATTTGGTGACCTATATAAACATTATACATTACGCGAGGACCACGTGGTGTGATGACCTATATGTACTTAATATCTTTTTTCCTTTACACGGGGTATTACCTATATATTATTTATTTAATGTGTGGATCACGTTGGTATTATGTTGGTGATGTATATATATGAATGTCTGATTTTTCGGAAGACGGAGATCACGTGGTATATTGTTGATAATGTCTGTTTTCAGTATGCGGGGATAATGTTGTTTCTGCTACTGGCGAAGATGACCGCTATTATCGTGTGTACGACTATGGACACTTGGGTGAGTAGGCCAATCTTTTAGGTGAAACAAAATTACGCACTTAGTCAAATCCTCCAGATTTCCTAGTCACCTGTCTCTAATGATAATCGGAACGGTTTTTTAAGAACTGAGAATGATTTTTAGTCGATTACGAAAGACAAGTAAAAACTAAATCGCTCTCGGGACAGCTGTAAGTAAATAAACCTTCACATTTCCCGGCAACCTTGGTGATACATTGTTCGTTATACATAAACATTCTATACACAGTTAATCAACTTCAAGCTATCAAATTCACCTGTCAATTTTGGTATTCTTGGAAGGATTTAGACAGGCACAAAATATAAAATAGGAGAAAGGATTGAGAAAAATATCATGAAAGTTCAATACTTCAAGGAATTTCTCTTGTCAATTTTGCAAGCTCATAATAAATCAAGGGTTTACGATAAACAACACAACGTGATTTTCTTGAATAATGAAAGAAACATCGGTAGATCGGTGATATATGCAGAACGCTTTGTATAATGTTTAGGTAGTCACGTGGTCCATACTTTTGTTTTCTGTAACAATATATATGAATAATAAAAAACCTTTAAATACTCAGCATAGGTTTTTTTCACCGCATGAATCCGAGAAAACAAAGGAGAGCTAGATAGAAAGGATTGTTCGCTTGTATCTATATGACATTGTTTGAGCAAAATTACTCTCTGTACGCGCTGGTGCACACGGATACATCACGAACGGTTTCCGTGAGCTGTAAAGTATAATTACGGTATCTTTGTCCGCTTTAGACGGACGCTTTAAAAGCTTAAAATATACCGGAAACATAACCAATTGAAGAAAAAAAATTCGACGTCTGTATGATCAATATGTTAGGGTGGTCGTTCATAGTGATTCGCTGATTTCAGGAGTAAAGATATATATGACATCCAATACTGATATTATTGAAATAATATCCGTCCCTGACGACGCCCAAAAAGCGTTCGATAGTGACCCCGTCATTCACTGATACCATCTATTTATGACTGTCTGTTGCGACAACGTAACAGCTTAAAACCGTCAAAAAGTTTTCATGTTGAAGATCGGCAAGCCCGTTGTCAGGATAATAAAACCAGGTGGATAATGGCATTCCAGTGTGATAGCACTATAAATATCTCTGTCAGTGGCCCCTCAATCCGTTGACACCGTCTTCATATGACCTTGGCTAATACGAAGAAGTAACGACATCAATATTTAAATGCTCAGTACCGGTCATCTCGTTGTCGGTATGATGTGACCGAAGGATTATGACATTTCAGTGTGATTGCATAAGAAAACCTTCAGTCATTGACACAACAGTCCATGGACACCGTTTTAATGTGCCCAAGGCGAGGGCGCTGATTCTCAAACAGACATACATGGAAAACTGTTTGTAAAATATTGCGGTCTGTTTATTTGCTAGGGGTTATAATATATTTGTTCTGAATGAACTCGATTCAGCAAAATAATAAGCTATGTCTTTGTCACCTTTCAGGTGAGGTACATATAGTTTCAACGGAGTGATTTACATTAATATCTTGTGTATGAACGCACTTTCAAGACACGTCCGACATTTTGACTGATGACTCCTTCCAATATGCTAATTTAATTAGTGTTTTTAAGCTTCGATCAGTTTATAAGTGTGGGATTGAATCGATTGAAAATGTCTCCTATGAATTAATTGCATAGAAATCATTTGTGATATTTGTGTATATCGTATTGGTTGAACACAATGCAGCTCAAATCGATACATATCTTTGTGTACAATAACGTCCTTACATGGCATTGGTTAGACTGTAAATGTCATTGACCGACTGACAATTACGACGCATTTTGAATTTTCGTCGAATATGACACTACAGTGCTAGTGTATTAAACACAAATTTATGAATGGAACTGACTTGTTTTTGTATTTATATCCGATATAAATGACACTGTATCTACAGAAACAAAAAGAAAATACCAAAATATTAAATTCATTAAATCACAAAATCAAAAACAAAATAGTATTAACATGATATTTACTGGGAAGCATCTTGAATGTACAAGTATCGAAACCAGGTGTTCGGCAGGAAAAGCGTCTTCTGTTTTATCGACGGCACCAGCAGTTTAATGTCGGACAAACCATTGTATGTAATGACAGGTTCTCAGAGGAGAATTTTTACAGCATCGAAATATCAACAAGCATCCAACACATATAATTTCATTCCATATAAGGAAATATGCAATTTCCCAATGACATAACGTTGGTGACAATAAAACATTCCAGTCTTCATCAAATTGCCTTTCTCGCGACCCTGTGTGTAAGTTTATACGTCAGCTGTCAACAAGATATTAATATCGATAACAGAACCGTTAAACATCAGATCAACTACAAACGTAGGTTCTTACTATCTACAACACTAAAATTTCAATAAGGGAAACGAAATCACCCGTTTATCGTACTGCTTTTGTGAAAAACTGACTGCGCTTTGTTTTGCATTCAGATACAAAATGTGACATTATTGGAAACCTTTTTTTCCTCAAAACCACAGCTGTCACTTTCTGAATGTACTTTTCCTCAGGTAGATGACCGACTGAAAGAAGCTTTTCAAACAACTATAAACAACGAATATGGTGGCCCTGACGTCACAGATAGCATCTCCAATGCTTGGAACTATGCTTTTGTAACGGTATGTCAGCATTCCGACATTAATCATCATTAAAAAAAAACCAACATTTCGTATTCCCTTTTTGTTTGCCAATAAATAAAACTCATATTTTTTTTATAAATAAAACTTATTTTATTTCATATCAAAAGCATATAAAATCAAAAGGTAAAGACATCCGGGACATCCATTCCTTAAAAAACAAAACAAAACTTGATCTTGTAACATGTTTTTCTACACACCGTGACAACATAATGATATTTTTTCAGTATAAATGTTGTGGCATTACTAATTATACTGACCTTCACCTGGCTGTGAAATGGAATAGAACCGGAAGTAGTGACGTCATACCAGTCACGTGTTGTGTATTACCAGGAAGTTATCCTAATTATGGAAACCCTGCGGATGCGGCTTGCACAACGACGCCGACAGAATCAAACGCCAATATCTCTAAGGTACAGACTGCAATATACCGAACTTGGTCGTGACTTGATTGTCACTTTTTTATATTATACTTATGATGAAGTTAGCAGCTAAAAAAAACTGTAAAAAGGGATTTTAAGAGCAAAACTTGGACCCAAAAAATAGCAAGCTTGCCTGTTAAAAAACTGCATCTGTGAAAAGATAGAGAATTTGTTTCTTGAATAAGGTGGTTTGAAAATTTTTCTAACAAATGGGTAGTTCTAACCTCGCTTTGAGCGTTTATGATCATGTGGCGTGCACGTGACGTCTAACAGACAAAATTACACCAAAAAGACCGCCTCCATTAGTAATGGTACAGAATAGACATCGATGCTATTCTTTATTACTAAATGATTCGCAAGACTTTTTCTGCGTCGATCACAAAATTCTATCTTATCCGTACATAGGCCTGATAAAGGCACTGTGATATGTTTTTTCCGTTTAAGCATTATTCTTCAGTATGTTTACCGTTTGTCGTTTGTTATCGTATCCAGCATTCTTTGCTGTAACGTACTTTTGAATCTCTTTAGGGTTGTTACGACAAGATAAAGTCCTTCCTTGAAACATACGTCGCCTATGTAATAGGCATAGGCAGCGCCATCTTGTTCCTTGAGGTAAGTCAAGGGGCATAACTCTTACAATCATATAAACATTTTTGGCACTTTTGTTGCGTTCAAAATCATGAAAATGCGTTTTACAGTTGTTCGTACGGCATTTTTTGCTTTGTTTTATATCATTTTTTCCATTAAATTAGTTTTCACGTTGTGTATATTGTAAATTCTTTTCACTTTAGAAAAAATAGTTCCTTTCCAAGATGTAATGAGATACTGCAAGGACCGGTCTATACACAATATGCGAAGCGTCATCGACTTTCTGATTTTTGACTCCTTATTCTATTTTCCTGATCCTTCCACTTTTCAAATACTCTGTAAATATATTATGTACTGATTATGATGAGGTAATTAGTAATTTTGCACGTTTATACGTGTGTTATAGAGAGGATGTCGACATTGTGTGATAAAGTGCGTCCGATCCTTTGTTGTAATATCTATGAAATAAAATTTGTTGAAATTTAAATTGAATGACAAAATGTTTTTAAATTAAGGGCTCCCAACAAAAAGGCATTACTTACTCTCATATATTGATATAAATTTGAACCAATATTTTATTTCAAGATTAGTCCCTTGGACCACTAGAAGGACTATCTGCTTGTTTTTAATCAGTTTACCTTATTCTACTATACCATTTCACTATACTGTATTGTATCCCGGACAATGTATAGGCGTTAAAATTTGCCAGAGTAATTTAAGGAGATTTTGTTTACAAGTGTTAATTATAGTCACATAAACTGTTCTTGTTTCCGCTATATTGTAATTAATGCTACAAACTATTGACCGTTCCAGTTGATGACAGTGATATCAGCATTCCTACTTTCACGACAGCGAAAAAAGACGGGACCGCTACCTGCAGAAAAGGACGTCGACTTCCGGTAAAAACTGCGCGCTTCGCTGAGCACTCCACACGCGGGCTTCAGTGCGAGTAGCCATAAAGTTTGGACGATATTTTGATATAAAACCCTCATTTGTATTCGTAAACAATGCACCAAACCGAGGCCAATGTTGGTCATACTGATTAGTGGAAAACAGACATAAGTTTCAAACGTTCGGAGGACTTCTCCGATAAACTTAGTAGCCATTTTATTCCGGGGTAGTTTGTTGTAAAGACGTTAAAGAAAAGAGCAAAAGACAAGTATTTCAATATCTACACAGAGCTGATTGGTTTCCCACGAAGATAAGCCCACGTCACAACGTGTAGATACATTTGGTCGTGACCTTGAACTCTGGTTTTGTAGAGTCACTTTGTATGAAGTTGTGTCTAGCTTTTTTCAATTTCGATTTTCTAAATCTTGGTTGTGTTTTTTATCAAGATTTCGCCGATCAGTCCAGAGTTGAATTTATATTGATATGTGTACCTGCATCCTGTCAGTGAGACATAGTAAAAGAGATGATGAGTTTGTTGATAATGCGGTTTTTATTTCTGAAACGTGCCATTATTTAGAATCTCTCAGTATTTACTTGAAAGACGTCCATCAGTGAAACAGAATTCGCTTAATCTTCCGGAACACATGGTCTGTACATTATCAAAGGTATCCGTGAATATCGTTTCTGCGTTAAAATTGCACAATTTGATTGCCTATTCAGAATCATACACATTCAATATAAAGAATTCAGAGATTCACATCTGATATTCAGGAGTCTATATTTCATACTTTTTATCAAACTAGTCCTAGACGTTGGTTTTTTTGCGAGCAGTGGTCCCGTGATTGCTGAATGCAACTTTGGGCCCCTTGCAACACTGACGAGTCGACGAAGGACGAAACAGCTGTATAACTTTTTTTCCGCGGTAGGACATTTAAAGAAGATAGGATGTCAACAATTGAGCAGTTGTCTGGATTTCAAATTCATCTGGGTTTTTTAATCACTGTTTCGTTACACACACTTTTAGTACATATGTATATGCAAGTTTTCAAAGCGAGTTCATTTGAAACTGAGCTTCTTTGGAAATTCGACAACGAAGTGGTGACTTTCCCGAAATTGTAACGCGTGCTTTGTTTATGATGATATTTATGACCACTGTAATATAAGGTCACATACTTAGCCATTTGAGTGCTAAACAATAGTATTTTTTAAAAACTAATTAATTTATTAAATCCTATTATGATTGTTATGTTCCTCCGCTGAAAACTACTTTCACTTAAGAACCAATATTTTGATATAAAATATGTATTTAAGATTGAAAATGTTTTGAAAATGTTAAATGTCATACGCACAAATGTGAAAACAGCGCGTTTGAAATGGGAGCAAGGAAACTTATAGTTAAATATCCATAATATCGCCTAGAGGTCCTCATTATTAGACATCATATACATTTCGAAGTTGGTCGTAGCTTTGGCATAGATAAGGACGTCAATGTCCGCCTCTCCAGACCCTGTACACGACAGTCTACACGCTAAGGGAGATAACTCTGGTATTACTGAGGGGTTATCGCCTTGCCTTGTAATAGTGCCTTATGACAGAATGTGGCTTAAGTTTTTTTTTTTTTTTTTTTTTTTTAAATCTGATTGATTGCTAGTCAAATTTAACTTTCTAGTGTAGAATTTATCAATATTGTTGATAATAGCAAAATGTTTTCTGTCACAAATATCAAACAGTTTTGGTACTTATCCTAAAGCTGTTTGAAAGAACATTTCTATGGTTCAAAAGTTCGATATATCACAAAAAAAAAAAAGACATGCATCATATATGACTTTTAATAATCCAGAATATGTATTGAGCACTCAGAAGACATTCTACCATGTCTCCACCACTAGCCACGAGTATATTGTAGCTCATATACTACATTCATTATCACCACAGATACTGATAGGTCGGGTTTTGGCAAGTAATAGCTGCAATGCAAATTGATATGAATAATTAAATGAAAGGACACTCGCAACTTAACTTACTTTAAAAAGAATATATCGAAATGAAATTTGAAAAAGAATATTTTGATACCAGTTGCTGAGATTGAACGTGCAACTCCATGAATTACAACTTAAGTATGGAGTATGGTCTTACGGTCTCTGCTTAAGTCACTGATACACGAATTATCTACATTTTAAACGCAAGTTCAAGATGGAAAATGGACGCTTTTGGTCCAAGTTCATTTTTTTCTATTATCAGGATCAGTTGCCTAAAAGTCAAACATGCATTTGAATTTGAGAAAACCGTATTGATTAAGGTAGCGTAATAACACGTGACATATTACCAAGATATTTTTTTCTGATCGTTACTTGAAATTACCTGTCCGAACTAGCTGAAATAGAAAATTATTCAGGTCGAATTAGACGGCTAAACCCCTTACCGCCTTACAATTGAAAGAAAATGGCGTACTACGTTTTAGCTCCGGAAACGACCATTATATACATGTATAATTAACCTTGTTTCCTGATAATATAAAACTCCATTAGATAGCCGGATTGTAGACTCTGCTGGAGGACTTCAGTCACCATGGTTACATATTTGTGATGAGTAACACGGTTGAGAATATACACATGTACTTGACCGATTTATCGAATTTATATACACTGGACCACTTCAAATCTCCAAACTAGCCCTCTGGCTACGGTAAGTCAAAAGTTAGTTACAGTTAACCAGTGTTAATGAAAATATATTTAATACCACTTAACAAACAAGATTGCAAAATTAACAATCAGAATATACCAACATGACCCTCCCAACAAACATACAGCCGTAAAACTTTCAAAAATGTGTCCAATTTTGTTTAATTTATGTTGGGACATTTTCGCTTACAACTCGTCATCTGTACCAGCCTTTAAACAACTGAGGCGTGGACGTAGCTATTTTAGGCAGCTAGGATCACTGCTTAGTCCTAGAGGGACCAACAAACTCTTTATTAAGATCTGTGTGATAATACTGAATTTATTCAAAACGAAATATTGAAAATAATCTGAGCGTAGTCAATTTAATGTTAGACTGCTTTGAGTACTTACACACTTTAAAAGAATTTAAGATTAAACTGAGATTTAATCTTAATTAAAATTTAAGTTTGAATAAAAAGTAAGATGACTCTTTTGGATTTTCTACGTTTTGACAAATTACTAAAACATGAAAAATAACATTGAATTTTAATAAATCATTTGGTTTTTATAATGTATCTGATTCTCAAGCGTTATTAGAATGTGATTAAAGCATCCATATGTGTGTATTGTGCACATTACGTGTTTAAGTGTAGGCCCTAAAATTGGTTTCTACTATAATTTTGTGTTTAAAAAATGCTTGGTACATGTGACCTACATACATTAGTCATTATAATAACATTTTAAAAACTGTTTTACTTTTAACAACTTATAGTTTTATTAAGGGTTAACCTTTTCCTTTTTTTTATATATATATTTGTTTTTTGTTTGTTTGTTTATATATTTTTGGGTTTTTTTTCTTGCTTTTTTTAAATCTCTAATTTTGAATTTTACACAGATCTCATGTCTGTTCACTTTATGCGTGTTTTGGTGTGAATTATACTTCAATGAGAAAGACTAGTGAACGAACGAGCAAATTAACTAGGTGATATATTTTGACACCTATTTTATAAAAGCCCGTTAAATGAGAAACAGAATATCAACTTCTGATAGAAAATATGTGCTAAGGTGCCCAAAAAACTTGAATACGGAGTTTGTAAACAAGGCGGAGGGAGCAGAAATAATACTTTAAAGAAACAGGTAAACTCATAACTGGGAAATGAAAACCATCATATTTATTTGGATTCATGAATGGCGACACCCTTCTATATTGGAGAGACTGGGAGAGTATTTGGGGTTAGACATTTATTGGTTCGTAAACACCAAGCAGGTACGTAAACCAAAGGAGGCTGGTAATCTAGCTGATTGGAACGAACATGCATGTACATATGCAACACTTTAAAAAGTGGTGTGTATAAAGAGCGATATTTTGAAGCGACATGTCAAGGATGTCACCTGGATAAATCGTGCATGACCGTTCCTAAACCGAGATGAGCGGGTCCATAGACTGCTATGAACAGACGTTAATGAAAACAGAGGTGAATTGAACTTCACGTTTTTGAAGTCTACTGCTTAAAGAAAATTAAAACGAATCAACATATCTACATATATTAACTTAATTTAAGTAGTGTTTTAAGAATATCAATGATTTTCTGTATCTAAAACAACTCGTGATTTATTTTCTTTATTTATTCTCGCGTTTTCTTTTATTCATGAATTTTGTTGTAATTGTTTTGTTGTCAAAAAACGAAAGTACGTCGCAATAGATTTCCTTCAACCCGGATCGTTTTAAAATGTATAATTGTGGTTTTACCACGGAAAACTCGTTTCTTTTAGTCATTTCCTCATGTTGTGTTTACGCTGTATATCAAAACCTATCCTCTTTGTCAAGGTGAAAAATAACTGTATATCTTATGAGAATTACCGCTTAATAATGAGGATGGAAATAAAAATATTTCATAATGTAAGGTTTTTTGTTTTAACAGATAACATTCCTGATCAACGTTTTAGGAAAGTTACGTCACAAATAGGTAGAGGTTTAAATTATATAACCTACTGAGAAGACAAGATATCTTATTTAAATTTACCATTTCAGGATTAATTAAAACGCATTTTAAATGTCACACGTAGTTTTGGCGTCACAAGTAATTCATCCGTGACCACGGACAACACGTATTACTCCAGCCGGTTGTACAAATTGGTGGTTATGTAATGCGAGTATATATATACATGTATATTTCTCGAGCTATTCTCATAACGTCACTACAAAAAAATTGTCACAGTGTAGGTAAAATGGACCTATGTTTTTTTTTAAAGCTTCGGAGTTCGAGAGAGTAGGTGGTGATGGTGTGTGTTTAGTCCACATTTGGGGAACGTTACATCCCTCGTTAGCGTGTATACCAGGGTAGATACATATTCACCTAGACTATGACAAATTCTCGGGATCTGTTGTCAGTTCATCGTTACAGGAATATCTAGTTACAGAAATATCTACCGGACTTATCACATATCAAATATATATCATTGATTCTGATCATTTGATAGCTTTGTATTCTTAACTGCTCATAAAAAGGTAAAAAAGAGTGGACAAAAAGGTCTGAAACCAAACCACGACAAATAACCATAAAACGTCAATATCAAAACACTCACAGCTATAGCTTAAAACAACAAAGTGGTCAGGACGAGTTTAGACTTGGAAAGCCGACCGACAGCTCACAGTTAGTTTCAAACAGTAGTTAAGATTTGTTATGTTATTTCAAGCATTGGGTAGGCTACAAGTCATTGCAGTCAGCATGACGCTGTATTTTTCATTGGCAAAAATAAAAACAGTTATTTTACGTGTGAACACATGTACGTAGACATGTAAAGTAATTTTACAAAATGATGCACCATTGTATACTGGACAAAATAAGTTAAGGATCATAAATTGTGACCATAATATCTTTAAAAATTCAAATCATGAATAGATGCACATGTCAAAGGTTGACTGTCTTCATTAACTATGGTGAAATGAACTACAGACTGAAATTGTAAAAAAAGTTGAATACATTTAATCAATTTGTTTAGGGTTTAAATGATATGGAAGCCGCGCGAGCTATAATGTTAACGAAATGTCTCCTTTGTTTCCATCTTTTCTTGGTCCTAGTTACTCACGGCACGACGTCAGCGGTTTTTGTGCTCCTGATCACAGGAAATTCATCCCAGACAATCAGAAACAGACTCCATGTCTAATTTACGAGAGTCCGACCAATTTTATCCAGAGGTCATCGACAATCCAGACATCAATGGGCCACTCATCATTTGAATTGGCAATTACGTCATTGCAGAAATGTTATGTTCACAGATGAGTCTAGGTTTTGTGTTGACTTCCATGACGGTAGGAGGAGGGTATGGAGAACCCAAGGAGAGCGCTATGCAGACTGCTGTGTTGTCCAGCATGATTGCTTTGGTGGTGGGTCAGTGATGGTTTGGGCAGGGATCAGCTTCCATACAGACCTCTACATCACGAACAGCTACTGGGAACTAATGCAAGGTAGTCGTTTATCATACAATTAATGCGTTAATACTACACCAGATTGTACGTGTATACTTGACAAAACCTCCAAATAACTTACAAAACACACAGCGCATTGATCTCCACTGTATACAACAAACCTAAGAGAAACATTTGTTATCTACGAGTTCTGGATTTCAAATTCTTACAGAATTACTTATATGGAAATCTGTCACCGTTTAACCTAGTACTATCCAAACTTCTTTTAGATGTATACTCGAAATGTAGATATAACGGCAGGTGAAGTTTTAAAATATATCTTCATAAAATCTGGTTTTCTGAAATTGCTTTCTTCGGTACAATTTTACCAGTGAAATACAGAGAAATATCTCATTGATAACAGTGTTATTTTCCACTTTTTGAAAACATCACTTTTGCAGATTTACACCAATTAAAAACAGAGATCAAAATTACTATAAAATATCTTCTATATCTCACCAATAAACTTTCTTGCTGAAAGAACCAAGGAATTCAGATATTGTCAAAGATATAAAATATTGCTTAACGGGACCTTGAGAAGGACCACACGAAATCCTAGATCAACCATGCGTAACCGCTTCATTGTGTCAATAAGCGTCTACACCCATCTGTGGAATTCAGTGGGAATATTGAAATATGTAAACAAACAGGAATGATATGTATTCTAGGAATATTATTAAATAGGGACTGATGGGTATCAAAACATTCTTAAGTTTTTGATCATAGACAATGTAGACAGTTTAAATAAAACAGACAAATTAATAACACGACGTCAACAGAATATTGATTTTAATTTATTGAATAAAGATAAAAAAAATTTAAGTCTAAAAGTTTAGAATTAGTTGTGGGGTTTCTGAAGATTAAGCATTCTAGTGCTTGATCGCCTACAGCTTTAGTCAGTCAAATGTCAAATTTTAAAACGAATATATTGAAGTTACACTGACAGGCAGAATAGCGTCCTTGGAATGACTGACAGTCTTCAGATTCCTGCAGAAATAGCTTTTTTCGATATATATTATTTTCAATATTTTATGAAACGTTCATTCATGACGGTTGTAGAAAATGCACTGAGTTTTTACACATATAACATGGTAGTAACTTTTCCTTTTGTTTGGTTTTGGTCCTTTGTACATCCATAGATAGATATTTAAATAATTCACAAATATGTTAATTCTGAACAGTGCCACAAAGCGAATGGGTTAAAACGATGCATGCAAGTAACTGAAACTAAAACAGGACCATTAGCACTGTCTCTCAAATTTGTGTTACAAATTTTCACTACACTCTTGTCTCAGATTTCTTCAAAATTAAAATCAATATTTTACAACAAATTATAACAAGCTAAATAGTTTTTTTAACTGCCTATGTCCTTGATGAATTGAAAGGTCTCAAAGGAAGGTACTGTTTCAATAACGAAATCGATTAAACAAATAGTTTTTTCATTGATGCAAGCGCCCTCTTTTTACCGGACCAATCAAATACCGCGTTATATCAACGTACGATTGTCCATGTTGTTTAATTGTGCTGAACACAGCGAAGAATGTACGGAACAGTTAAAAAATATATCAATCGATTTAAGCAACGCGTGTATTCAACATGTTGGCTCAATCTTCCACAGAACTGTTATCAGACAAAGTCACGCGATATTGTCACTGCTTATTGTTCACGACCTTACCATCCCTCTAATTCATAATCGACTTACCCAAACCTATGCGTGAGCTGGTCAATTTTCCAAACCAAGGGTTAAAAAAAACTGACTTGTGCGTAAATATTATGAAGTATCCAAGAGCCCTCTGTAACGGAACACCGGTCTGCGTCATTTGGTGCATGTTTTGTTGTAGGGTTTGTACATAATCTAGTTCAGCTGCTATTATATGACACCATTCTGTGAATGTCAGCACAGTTACAATGTAGCTCGGTTTTGTACAGAATTTTGTTTTGTATCGGGTGATATCACCATATATATGGTATGGGTAGACAAGAAATATCATATGTTTAAAAATTGCACAATCGGGACACGAGTGGGTAACACCTCTAAATAAAAGTTCAGAATTATATGCAATTGAGCCAAATAATGAATTTAACTGCACGAAAAAAAAGCCGTTCCATCCTTCTTAAACTAGTAAATGATACTGAATCAAATTGCATTGGCCGAAATCAATATACCAATATACATGTCAAGATGTCCGGTAGTCATCCCACAGTTCAACATCATCCTTCTTTACCATATATTTTGAGGAGACTTACTTCCTCGTTTATGCAGCGGAACCAACAATGACAACTTGATGATTTCATTTTCTTAGTTATGAATTTTCAGTTTCTATGTAGCAATATCTCTGCTCTCTCACCCTATGTTACATACATTCGCAACTGATGCGATATTCGGTTTGTTCCCAGTATGATATTTCAATAATCAAGACACAAAGTAACCACTTGATAGTGTGTTTGGTGATGGTGTCGCTGTATACATTTCTCTTATTTGAGAACGTGATATATTTATTTGGACTGACCAAAATTTACATAGCTAGTGTTGTCAATGAAGCAGAAGACGCCTACTCTTCCGGAACACCTGGTCTTATCTCTGTGTACTTTTTCACGAGTCTCCGTGTAAATCTTTCTTTTGTTCATATTTGTTTTATTGAATTTAAGTTTCGATTGTGATTATGTTGTCATGTTGGTATTTTTACTTTATTATTTTTTAAAAATATTTTTGCTTTGATTGCCAAGGATGTACATGGCGATTGTGTAATCGTTAAAACAGGACATACTCGTCCTTCAAAGGTTTCCGTGCCAATCTCCCTTTACTTCATTTTCTTTGATTTTTCTTAAGTTTAGATTGAGATTTTATCAACATGACAGAATTTCTTTATTGTCTCAGTTACTCTCGACTTCGTATGATATCAGATCACTTTGTGGAACTCCATGTATATTTACACCGATATCTGTTTCAGACCTTTACCTGGCATCTCTGTATGTAATGTTGATTTTGGATATAATTTATCCCTAAATTAAAGGAAGCATTTATAGAAACAGGCGATGCATATTGTAAACACATAAAACATCTTAAAACTAATCGAAGAGAAGCATACATTTTGACCTTTAGATTCCCTAATATGTTAGAACAGTTAACTAAAAGACAACCTTGTTTTCCCCTGGTGTATCTGAACTCAAATTTAATATGATGGCAAGGAAACTGGACCTGCATGCATGTGCTTTTCACTTTTGTATTTTTGTAAAATTCTTCGTGATTAGACCCACTGGTACAATGTGTTTCCTATTTATAGCCAGAATTACATAAATCTGTGTTGTAGTCAGGTATATTAAAATGCCGATCTAGATCTAAGTAAACTTAAAATATCTTAAATATCAAAATTAATTATTTTGAAGAAACGTGTCGAAATAATTATTAGTGAAATTTTACACGGAACTAAAGAAAGTCGTGGATTCATTTAAAAGGAAAACAGCAAGCTAAAATTCTAATACTTTTTCTTCAAAATTAAAAAAATGTACAATTGTATGTGCGAAACTACGATGACTATTATAATTACATATTACCCATCTTACTCCACTAAAATATAGATGTCATTAATTTGTATTCATTTTCTTGAATCAATTTTCACTACCGTCCGTCGTTATTCTTATCTGGAACATCTTGATAGAAGTATTACAACTTGTTTATAAAACATATTCTTGAACCTAATTTTTTTTTTGCTTTCCGGTGTTCTTTGTATCTAAACGATAATATACGTTATTGTCTATACGAGATTGCCTCTAGTGACGGATAATCAGAACGCTTCGTTATAAAATAAGCTGGAATAAAAAATCAATGAGACAGTGACATTTTCGTAATCCTCAGCTGACTAATCCTGATCAGAAAACAATGCGTGGCGTTAGGAAAGCTACCAGCATAGTGTTACTGTCGGCCGCCTGGCCGCACAGGTGACTGTCCTCTGGAACATAGACATCCGGGTAACTCTTATGCAATGTTATTGTTTTCTGATGCATTGTCGTCGTTTTACATCAGAGTTACACCAGTGGTAGGCTTGGTCATATATTAATATTTATGATGATATTAAGATTTCGACGAAATAAATCATAAAGATATGTTGTTTATTGTACAATAATTGACATCCAACGCATGAATATATAATACATCATTATTTTGTTGGCATAGAAACAAAAAACCTTCCTTCGAAACAGGTGTTCTCTATTTTATGGATCATTTTGTCGGTACTAAATGATTATATCAGCCGTAGTGAAATTGGGTTATAATTTGTAGTATGAGTCAGCGATATGTATAGGGAATGTAAATGTCAACACGGACTTGTAGGACGAAACAACTAAAAGTCAACCAAGGTACGTAGGACGAAATATCTTAAAGTCAATTAAGGGATGTAGGACGAAACATCTAAAAGTCAATTAAGGGATTTAGGACGAAATATCTTAAAGTCAACCTAGGGATGTAGGACGAAATATCTTAAAGTCACTAAGGGATGTAGGACGAAAAAGCTAAAAGTCAACTAAGGGATGTAGGACGAAATATCTTACAATCAACTAAGCGGTGTAGGACGAAACATCTAAAAGTCAACTAGGGAATGTAGGACGAAACAGCTGTTGTATGTTTTTCATTCACTATTTCGCAATACTATTTCTAATTCTATTGGTATTGAGCGGCACAACTCGTTTTTTTTACCTTGTACAATACTGCTAGTGCAATAAAGCGTTGTATAGCCACGTTCGCATGTGTTCATTCTTTAACCTTAAATTACACGTTGTAGAAATGTTTACTTTGCTTGGCTTTCACAGTGGATAATATTGATCTTTAAATACGTACTTCTGAAATGTTTCTGGTGAATTTGTACTGACATGACGTATATAGTATTGGGATCATTATAATATACTTTTGAAATATTTACGATGGGATTTAACATTATAACCGGGTTAGTTACACTAAGTAACGTATTTCTAACATTGTCAAATTCCCAATATAGATAAAGAAAAACAATGTTCTTATTTAGCTACCTATATGTTCAGGATATGTAATCATTTTAAACAGCCGGAAAATACGTCAACCTTTTAATCAAGCATTCCCCTATTTTTTACTTATCATAATTATTCGCGTAAATATGATACTCTCTCATAACGTAAAATTTCTTGTCGCAGATATGTGCCCCTGTCACTTTTATTTGCATAATCTGTATTAAAGGTACTGTAAAATAATTAATTTTCGTGGTGGAATTATTTTCGTTGATTCCGTGGTAAATTTTAATCTATGAATATATATATCAACAAACAGTAATAATAATCATAGGTACATTTATGCAGCAGTAAATGGTTTTCCGCGAAATCAAATGTCCACGAAATAAAGACTTATTGAAAAACCTTGAAAATCGAGCCCAACGAAAACGTAAGACTTTGAAGTAAGTTTGTAATAATTGGTTTTATTTTCCTCGTTATGCGTTTTACTAGGATAACATGTTGATTTTATCTTTCATGTTCCGTTATCTAGTTTTAAAAAATCTTCAGATATAAATATGTATGTATTTCTTACTATTCAAATTTTCAATTTAGATGGCGATAATTTAGTAGTGTAACCGTTATGTTTGAGTTAGAAATACTAGGGTCTCTCAATAAGGAACTTAAAAGGTTTAAATATCCATCTTGAGAGAAGAGGGAGGGAATTATTCCCCATCGTTTTTAATCATACCACCTTTGTACTCGAACATAATGTGACATTTAGGTGAAACTGATCATAGTGAGATATTCTCACATAGGACAAAGTAAGACATTGCTCTTTCACCTTCTGTCATTGCCGTTTGAAGAAGTTCATAATCCTTGATCAAATCTGTGTGTATATAAGCTACTGAATACGTTTTAGACGAGTAGATTTCAAAATACTATACATCCATAAAACTTTCTTATACAAACTTTTCTCAAGTATCTCTTTTACTTATTGAATCGCATTGCACATAGAGTTTTTAATTACTTTTTTCAATTAATGTTGTAAAAAGACGTTGATGTATTCCATAAGAGCATGACCAAAGGTTCTCACACCTGTTTAGTCCATCAATGACAAGTAGGCGTCACGTTATACCGTGTGAATTTTCCCTTCTTGGTTCAACGGTCTTGACATGATTTACCGAATACATGATATATTATAGAGATTTCTGTTCAAAATGGCAAGAAATTCAATTTGTGCGTTTAACGATTTCTGCAATTTGCGCGATCATTTCACCGCGAAATCCTGAAAATGAGAATCGTTGAAACATTACGTTTACAGTATAACAAGTATGAACGCGCTTGTATCCGGGCCAACCAGAGTGATTAACATAAGATGAAATTACTTGTTTTGCAATTGTTGTAAAATAAACAAACTTTACATTATCAGTATCAAAACTGAAGGCAATGCTGCAGATAGCAGTGCACTCATAGGGTCAGACTAAAGTATGACTGTGCCTAAGAGTTATCCGGATATCGATGCTGCAGATAGCAGTGCACTCATAGGGTCAGACTAAAGTATGACTGTGCCCCAGAGTTATCCGGATATCGATGCTGCAGATAGCAGTACACTCAATGGGTCAGACTAAAGTATGACTGTGCCCCAGAGTTATCCGGATGTCGATGCTGTAGATAGCAGTACACTCATAGAGTCAGACTAAAGTATGACTGTGCCCCAGAGTTATCCGGATATCGATGCTGCAGATAGCAGTGCACTCATAGGGTCAGACTAAAGTATGACTGTGCCCCAGAGTTATCCGTATGTCGATGCTGCAGATAGCAGTACACTCACTGGGTCAGACTAAAGTATGACTGTGATCCGGATATCGATGCTGCAGATAGCAGTACACTCATAGGGTCAGACTAAAGTATGACTGTGCCCCAGAGTTATCCGGATGTCGATGCTGTAGATAGCAGTACACTCATAGGGTCAGACTAAAGTATGACTGTGCCCCAGAGTTATCCGGATATCGATGCTGCAGATAGCAGTACACTCATAGGGTCAGACTAAAGTATGACTGTGCCCCAGAGTTATCCGGATGTCGATGCTGTAGATAGCAGTACACTCATAGAGTCAGACTAAAGTATGACTGTGCCCCAGAGTTATCCGGATATCGATGCTGCAGATAGCAGTGCACTCATAGGGTCAGACTAAAGTATGACTGTGCCCCAGAGTTATCCGTATGTCGATGCTGCAGATAGCAGTACACTCACTGGGTCAGACTAAAGTATGACTGTGATCCGGATATCGATGCTGCAGATAGCAGTGCACTCATAGGGTCAGACTAAAGTATGACTGTGCCCCAGAGTTATCCGGATATCGATGCTGCAGATAGCAGTACACTCAATGGGTCAGACTAAAGTATGACTGTGCCCCAGAGTTATCCGGATGTCGATGCTGCAGATAGCAGTACACTCACTGGGTCAGACTAAAGTATGACTGTGCCCCAGAGTTATCCGGATGTCGATGCTGTAGATAGCAGTACACTCATAGAGTCAGACTAAAGTATGACTGTGCCCCAGAGTTATCCGGATATCGATGCTGCAGATAGCAGTGCACTCATAGGGTCAGACTAAAGTATGACTGTGCCCCAGAGTTATCCGTATGTCGATGCTGCAGATAGCAGTACACTCACTGGGTCAGACTAAAGTATGACTGTACCCCAGAGTTATCCGGATGTCGATGATGCAGATAGCAGTACACTCAATGGGTCAGACTAAAGTATGACTGTGCCCCAGAGTTATCCGGATGTCGATGCTGTAGATAGCAGTACACTCATAGGGTCAGACTAAAGTATGACTGTGCCCCAGAGTTATCCGGATATCGATGCTGCAGATAGCAGTACACTCATAGGGTCAGACTAAAGTATGACTGTGCCCCAGAGTTATCCGTATGTCGATGCTGTAGATAGCAGTACACTCACTGGGTCAGACTAAAGTATGACTGTGCCCCAGAGTTATCCGTATGTCGATGCTGTAGATAGCAGTACACTCATAGGGTCAGACTAAAGTATGACTGTGCCCCAGAGTTATCCGGATATCGATGCTGCAGATAGCAGTACACTCACTGGGTCAGACTAAAGTATGACTGTGCCCCAGAGTTATCCGGATGTCGATGCTGCAGATAGCAGTACACTCATAGAGTCAGACTAAAGTATGACTGTGCCCCAGAGTTATCTGTATGTCGATGCTGTAGATAGCAGTACACTCATAGGGTCAGACTAAAGTATGACTGTGCCCCAGAGTTATCCGTATGTCGATGCTGCAGATAGCAGTACACTCACTGGGTGAGACTAAAGTATGACTGTGCCCCAGAGTTGTCCGGATGTCGATTTTCGATACCCACACTGATGCTAGGGCCCCAAAAGTGTTTTATTTCATTGTGGTACAATGGTATCACAATGTGATATATATTATTCAGTGTTTTCTCTGTCAACTTTTATTGATGTGCATGTCGTCATTTTTATTATTGATGGTGGAATATGCTATTAGAATGTATGTTTCTTCTGTTTAGTCTCTTGGCATCACTGACGAGTCCTAGAAGGACGAAACTGCTGTATGATGTAGCATCACTGACGAGTCCTAGAAGGACGAAACAGCTGTATGATGTAGCATCACTGACGAGTCCTAGATGGACGAAACAGCTGTATGATGTAACATCACTGACGAGTCCTAGAAGGACGAAACAACTGTATGATGTAGCATCACTGACGAGTCCTAGATGGACGAAACAGCTGTATGATGTAGCATCACTGACGAGTCCTAGAAGGACGAAACAAATGTATGATGTAGCATTCCTGACGATTCCTAGATGGACGAAACAGCTGTATGGTATAGCATCACTGACGAGTCCTAGATTGACGAAACAGCTGTATGGTAAAGCATCACTGACGAGTCCTAGAAAGACGAATCAGCTGTATGATGTAGCATCACTGACGAGTCCTATATGGACGAAACAGCTGTATGGTATAGCATCACTGACGAGTCCTAGATTGACGAAACAGCTGTATGATGCAGCATCACTGACAAGTCCTAAAGGACGAAACAGCTGTATGATGTAGCATCACTGACAAGCCCCAGAAGGACGAATCAGCTGTATGATATAGCATCACTTACGAGTCCTAGAAAGACGAATCAGCTGTATGATGTAGCATCACTGACGAGTCCTAGATTGACGAAACAGCTGTATGATGTAGCATCACTGACGAGTCCTAGATTGACGAAACAGCTGTATGGTATAGCATCACTGACGAGTCCTATAAAGACGAATCAGCTGTATGATGTAGCATCACTGACGAGACCCAGAAGGACGAATCAGCTGTATGATGTAGGATCACTGACGAATCCTAGAAGGACGGAACAGCTGTATGATGTAGCATCAGTGACGAGTCCTAGAAGGACGAATCAGCTGTATGATGTAGCATCACTGACGAGTCCTAGATTGACGAAACAGCTGTATGATGTAGCATCACTGACGAGTCCTAGAAAGACGAATCAGCTGTATGATGTAGCATCACTGACGAGTCCTAGATTGACGAAACAGCTGTATGATGTAGCATCACTGACGAGTCCTAGATTGACGAAACAGCTGTATGATGTAGCATCACTGACGCGTCCCAGATTGACGAATCAGCTGTATGATGTAGCATCACTGACGAGTCCTAGATTGACGAAACAGCTGTATGATGTAGCATCACTGACGCGTCCCAGAAGGACGAAACAGCTGTATGATGTAGCATCACTGACGAGTCCTAGATTGACGAAACAGCTGTATGATGTAGCATCACTGACGCGTCCCAGAAGGACGAAACAGCTGTATGATGTAGCATCACTGACGAGTCCTAGATTGACGAAACAGCTGTATGATGTAGCATCACTGACGAGTCCTAGAAAGACGAATCAGCTGTATGATGTAGCATCACTGACGAGTCCTAGATTGACGAAACAGCTGTATGATGTAGCATCACTGACGCGTCCCAGATTGACGAATCAGCTGTATGATGTAGCATCACTGACGAGTCCTAGATTGACGAAACAGCTGTATGATGTAGCATCACTGACGCGTCCCAGAAGGACGAATCAGCTGTATGATGTAGCATCACTGACGAGTCCTAGATTGACGAAACAGCTGTATGATGTAGCATCACTGACGAGTCCTAGATTGACGAAACAGCTGTATGATGTAGCATCACTGACGCGTCCCAGATTGACGAATCAGCTGTATGATGTAGCATCACTGACGCGTCCCAGATTGACGAATCAGCTGTATGATGTAGCATCACTGACGAGTCCTAGATTGACGAATCAGCTGTATGATGTAGCATCACTGACGTGTCCGTTTGATGGATATATCTGGTATACTTTGCTACAAAGTTCCTCTCTGCACTTGTCAATGAATTACTTACGAGTAAAACGTAGTTAACATTGACACGTGTTTAAAACTGACATTTTTGCTTCAACAGTAAACCGTAAAACTCCATTTATCTGCAAAATCTCGCCCCCAGTAACCGAGCCTTCGTTTTCACATTTCTATTTGAATGCACATAGCCAATAATTATTTCTCTGCCATGGCCAGCTAGGGAGTGTTATAAAATTTTATATTGGCCAGTTCCACGTCATGTCAAGGCTGCCTACCCTCCCCCTCCCCCTCCCCACAACACATTCATATAAAAAAACCAAAACTAATCTGGCACAGACACTGGTCCTAGATATGTCACTGCATTAAATATCATCGGAGATCGATATAACTGCGCAGTATGTTTATAATTATACATTCATGTCCTCTTTGTTTTGTCAAATTCTGTATTGTTATTTTTAGGAAACGGCTTAAATAATGTTGTTATAACTTATGTCCAGTCATATTGCTGATTGTTATGGAAATGCAATAGAGTATTCAGAAAACCATATTGGGTATAGTATTGCAATGTATTTTAAACGATCCACTGTATGGTCGAGAACAGAAGGAGAGCGGGTTATTTCGTTCATTTAAGGGTGTTTAACTCTGATATTAGTCTTTCAGTTGACGAGCAAATAGGAGCGAAGTTTACACGGAACATAAATAGTCACAAACACTGTCGCGTCACGGATGACTGGGCAGGATTAACAAAATGCACCACAGGTAGCAATTCTTTCAGAACAGGTAGAAATAGGTTATCAGATGCCATGTTTCATTATAAGTATGTATGTGGTTATTTTTCCTGTGCAATATGACAGGGTTACACAACTCGGAAGAAATATGTGTATTGAAGATTTGCATAATCAATAATTGATCTTGAAGCCATACAAATTGTTGGAATGCAAATCTATAATCTGTTCGTGTTGGAAAATACTTGTACTCGAATAATTGTTCGACAGACGGCGAGAAAAAAAAGTGACGTCGTTGAAAGTAATGTTCAATGTTGATGTTGATTCAAATACTGTAAAATTAGGCTGTGTTACGTAACACTAGCTGGTAATGGATAGACCTGTGATCATGACTGTTTTAAAGTAATGTGCTTACTGCTCATTGTTGTGACCAAACGGTATTTGTAAAATTAGAAGACCAGTGAGTCAGTCTAACACACGCGAGCCATACTCCCTCTATTTTGTGATACTAATTGATGTCCAGGAGAGGATTAATTACCAAAGGCGACAAGAGTATTCGTGATTACGGATGAAACGAAGGGGCTGAAAATATACCAAAAGCCTAAGTCAAGGGACATGGATTTCAACCTACAGCGACCAGCTCGGCCGATAGCTGTGATCATTCAGGGTAAGATATTCAGACAAAGTGTGAAAACAATTGTTTAATTATTATGAATTTCGTCCCCGTTTTAATTTCATTCTTTTCGTCCATGATGAGGGAGGGCGAATTTAAGATGGGGGCAAACATTTGATATACTTATATCACTCGTCTATATAATCCTCAGAGGGCGAAATGAACATGAGGTAAATTCGTGTATGATGGTACAAGAGTGAAAATAACTTGGGTCGAAAACATCACGGCATACAGTTGTTATGAGAAGCTTAAAATACGGATACATACGGTCACTTCTCTTATGTTTGTTTCAAATATATTGAAACGAAAACCCTAAGGTCTTGTAGGTTATTGACTGTGTTGAAACTTTCAATGAAATTAGAGACATTTGCTTGTTTGACCATTGAAATAATACATCAAAACATTGACCATTGCTAAAAATGCTCTTGTTGGAATCCAGTTTTAACTTAACTTACTAAATACTTCAGTACATTGTTCAATAGTATTTTTTTCTGATAGGTATTGTGATACGAATTACAATAAATCTAATCAGATACAGTAGAGGCAAGTAATCAAACTACATCATACAGCTGTTTCGTCCTACATCATACAGCTGTTTCGTCCTTCTGGGACAAGTCAGTAATGATACATCATACAGCTGTTTCGTCCTACATCATACAGCTGTTTCGTCCTACATCATACAGCTGTTTCGTCCTACATCATACAGCTGTTTCGTCCTTCTTGGACTCGTCATTGATGATACATCATACTGCTGTTTCGTCCTTCTGGGACAAGTCAGTAATGATACATCATACAGCTGTTTCGTCCTACTTCATACAGCTGTTTCGTCCTTCTTTCTTTCCAGGAATTGACCCTTATATCAAGTTATATTGACATTTCATGTAAGTTTTGAACAAATCCTACCAGTGATCTAATTTCAGGTATAAATTATAAATGACCTATTGATACCCTCATACATGTTAATGTATTTTTCTTTGATTAATTTTCATAATTTACATAAAATATATTTATAGTCACTACACGATCCAAACCGTGAAAATGTTTCACTCTACCGACTTCCTTCATATTGGCCTTGATTTTGCCGTCAAATTGTAACAATAATTATATATTTGTATTGTCAGTACTGTAATGTCATTTTAAATGTACATTGAGAGAAGGCGGTGATAAAGCTGCATTAACTTGTCCATAATTCCTTGTCTATCGTTTGGCAATAAACATATTTAAACTAAACTTCGTCCTTCTGGGACAAGTTAGTGATACTGCATCATACAGCTGTTTCGTCCTTCTAGGACTCGTCAGTGATGCATTTGGCCTAAAAAGAGAGTTATACATACACCAATAAAATATATAACTCGTCAGTAGAAATAAAAAATAAATTGAAACAAAAAATTGGTCTAAAGAAACGTTAAAATCGAGATTGGAAGGTACTTTATTTCTTTAATTCAATAATTCTAGACCAAACCAGTATTTAAGTTAGATTCATCGATTTAATGAACCAATATCAGATAAGAAATTCAGCGAATTTCGTACCTTCCATAGAAACATCGAATTACAGCTTGTTCTATTTGACGTGGATTTATAAATATTTATCAATCAGTATTGTGTATTACAGCCGATGGACATTGAATGATTATATTTTGTACAGAAAACGACAACATGTCAAAATAACCCAACTCTAGTCTAAAAATATTGGTAAAATATGAACAAAGAAAGATTAACACGGAGATACCTGAAAAAGTACGAGGATAATAAGGCCAGATGTTCCGGAAGAGTAAGCGTCTTCTGCTTCATTGACGACACTTGTGTAAATTTTAGTCAATCTAAGTAAGTAATGTCATGTTCTCAAATGGGAACAAGGTATACAACAACGGAACCAAAAGGCAAACTAACGAGCATCAAACAGGTCCATCCTCACAAATAAAATATTTCTCAATGAGATCACTATGACAACCATAAAACTTCTCAAACATTTTTATCTACCTGTAACTTTTGAAACCCTGAGTTACCTTAAATTCCTTTTATTTCATATCTACATTAATGATTGCATTGAATTTTACTTTTTACAATAACTACCATGTAATTAAAAAAATTCGCAGAGATTTGTTTAAGGTATAGAGTCACATTTCGTTCAGTCATCGATTACACAATCACGTTAGGATGAGAACAATGCCCCAATGTTCGGTTGTAGCATGGTTACAAGTCGTTAACTTGTGGGGCTCCAGAACGTCGAAAAGGTAAACATCTTTTATTATTATCAAAAGGAAGTCGATAAACAAAAACTAGTGTTCATTTCAACAACGGTAGTTCATGTTTACCGGCACTATGTTGCAGGTATGACGTAAGACCTGTACCTCATTGTATGATTTAATTAGGTGATTCAGTTTGAAACCATTTGTTCTTCACTTCTCCAATGTTTTCGATTCTACAGTTGTGGGATCGCACAACGTTACACGATGTGCGTACGATGTCTGTACGATGTCTGTACGATGTGCGCACGATGTCTGTACGATGTATGTACGATGTGTGCACGATGTCTGTACGGTGTGCGCACGATGTCTGTACGATGTCTGTACGATGTATGTACGATGTGTGCACGATGTCTGTACGGTGTGCGCACGATGTCTGTACGATGTCTGTACGATGTATGTACGATGTGCGCACGATGTCTGTACGATGTGTGCACGATGTCTGTACGATGTCTGTACGATGTCTGTACGATGTATGTACGATGTGCGCACGATGTCTGTACGATGTCTGTACGATGTCTGTACGATGTATGTACGATGTGCGCACGATGTCTGTACGATGTATGTACGATGTGTGCACGATGTCTGTACGATGTGCGCACGATGTCTGTACGATGTGCGCACGATGTCTGTACGATGTGAGCACGATGTCTGTACGATTTATGTACAATGTGCGCACGATGTCTGTACGATGTCTGTACGATGTATGTACGATGTATATCTGTACGATGTGCGCACGATGTCTGTACGATGTGCGCACGATGTCTGTACGATGTGCGCACGATGTCTGTACGATGTCTGTACGATGTATGTACGATGTGTGTACGATGTGCGCACGATGTCTGTACGATGTCTGTACGATGTCTGCACGATGTCTGTACGATGTGTGTACGATGTCTGCACGATGTCTGTACGATGTCTGCACGATGTCTGTACAATGTGCGCACGACAGGAAAAGTGGTCGAAATAACACAAATTTGTGTAGACGTTAGGCGATTCGTTCGCACAAAAGACATATAGATAAATGTGGGAAAGGATTTATTTATTTTCTTAATATGTAAGAATACAGCTAAGTATATGTCATAATTAAGACATACCTATATGACGTGAACAACTCGATCTATCAGATAGGGGTTGAATAGTTATATAAACTCATCATTTTAAGTGTTTGTCACACGTGACCAGCCTTAGTGTATGAACACACATTATGTATACATCATATATGTAAACATTAAACGGATTTTTTTTCATCCTCGGCCCGAAGTGAAAATCGCACCATCGCCCATACTGTCGGGAAGGAAATTTTATTTTCATTACTTCTGTATTACTTTCGTTTTCCTATCGTTTTGTATACAAACATATACTTTATTACTCGAAGCCACTATAATTTAATCGGTAGAATGTTTGCCTATGTAACCTTTGGTGAAGATCCGAGGTGTATATTTTTTCGTGCAGTTGAATAAAAGACTTGCACGTGCAAGACACATTATCGCAATTGCTCTGAAATAGCCCCGTGGCGGGCCTCCCGTATAATGCTCAATGAGGTAGTCATAAGCTAGTACAAGGAGATCTTACCTCAAAATATTTAGGGGACGATATACCAAGTATCAAACAAAATATTGATATCCGGAAAGGTATCACTATGAAGACAAAGTTTTGTAATAGAAATATATGTGCTTATTAAAACCCTGTAATTAATCCTGTTTGCACTAAATAGCTGGACGAGTGTCATAAAATGTGAATCAGAAAATAATCACGTAACCAGCATTGTAATCCTATCAACACTAGGTTTGAAATGTATTTCTGGTGTGTAGGTTCAGATTTCAATTTCATGGCGGCTTAAGATTGTGATATCACGTGACAGTAATCAATACACGATGAGAAACGATTATGTAGTTATTGAGTATAAGGAGAGGTGACATGGAATCCTCTCTCATCTAAAATGTATATTTAACACGGAATCACGTCGGCGTTAGTCACGTTGTGAAGTGTGTCATAGTAGCAGAAAATGTCCTTGTCTCAAGATGCTTTGGTTTCACTCAAAGTAGAGTTAGTCTCAACTTCAGCATAGGGGATCTTATTTCTAGTAGAGTAGTCCTTAGTATCAACAGTTAGTCTCAACATCAGCATAGGGGATCTTATTTCTAGTAGAGTAGTCCTTAGTATCAACAGTACGTCTCAACTTCAGCATAGGGGATCTTATTTCTAGTAGAGTAGTCCTTAGTATCAACAGTTAGTCTCAACATCAGCATAGGGGATCTTATTTCTAGTAGAGTAGTCCTTAGTATCAACAGTTAGTCTCAACATCAGCATAGGGGATCTTATTTCTAGTAGAGTAGGCCTAAGTATCAACAGTTAGTCTCAACTTCAGCATAGGGGATCTTATTTCTAGTAGAGTAGTCCTTAGTATCAACAGTTAGTCTCAACTTCAGCATAGGGGATCTTATTTCTAGTAGAGTAGTCCTTAGTATCAACAGTTAGTCTCAACATCAGCATAGGGGATCTTATTTCTAGTAGAGTAGAACTTAGTATCAACAGTTAGTCTCAACTTCAGCATAGGGGATCTTATTTCTAGTAGAGTAGAACTTAGTATCAACAGAGTTTGTCTTAGTCTCCGAAGAGGTGATTGTCTCAGTAGATTTGATGTATTCACAAGTCGAGATGCGCAGTTTGTCGCTCATTACCCGGTTTGTGTTTCATTGGAAGATGAACTGTGTTGAAGTGGTTGTGGCAGAAAACAAGACAATTAACTCTCTAAAATGCTCAGAATTTCATGCGACGGGGCTCCCGTATGTGGTTCAGTAAGGTACCAACCAACAACAATGATACTTCTACTTGTCTCTGATTGCTTACGAGACAATTATTCATCAACCAAACTAAACAAATAAATTATTTGTGTATGAGAACTTCTATTGTTTTAATATTTATATTTTCCAGTTGAACTACAGAATTTATTAGAAATTTTCTTGAAATATTAAGTCAGTTTATTTAATATAATACTGGCGACTTAGATACAGTAATTTAAAGTTTTATTTCGAGAACCTTAATTCATTGATGTAGGCACG
The DNA here is from genome assembly GCF_031769215.1 of Ylistrum balloti. Taxonomy (NCBI): domain Eukaryota; kingdom Metazoa; phylum Mollusca; class Bivalvia; order Pectinida; family Pectinidae; genus Ylistrum; species Ylistrum balloti. Next base: position 946,056 of record NW_026782219.1, on the reverse strand, counting down.
TGTTTATACCGGTGGTTGAGAGAGAGAAAAAAAGGTAGGTCACCGTTGTGTAGAAATCCAGGCGTAGGAGTCTCTAACCGTTATAGAACTAACAAAGCACATAAAGGGATTACCGCTGTCAGAAAATGGAACGACTGTCGATTTAAATGCACAACCAACGGAGCTAAAATTAGATTCTTGTGCCGCTGTTTGATACACAAGAATCAGTGACCCGAGATCCGTGTCGTTGCCCTTTAGCACAGCCTACATCAGGGACTCGTCGCATTGTTTTCCTTTGATACTTGACAACTGATGACACCCTAAACTTTGGGTCACGATAGATGGGGTTCGGTGCAACCTCGTTTGAATAATCGAGGTGTGTGGTTTGATTCCTGCCATTACGCATCCTAATTTCACGAAAATCGCTGTTGCTGTCGGAGCTCAGTCCTCGAACAAAACACTTTTCCAAGGTCATGGAAAATAAGTATCAGTGGCCTAGCGTCGTCATTCTTTATCACAAAAATTCTCACATTTAAACATCACCAAAATATACTGAACCAGCATGGGTTTCACGTGTTGTTGGGTAATGATCAAGGTCACCGTTACTATTTTTAGAAAATCGTTAGCATTCTAACGGCTTCATTGCTTATAGGATTTAAATTAAACCTCACTTACTATATAGTTGTATTAGCGTAGACAAGCTCGCGATTCAGGTTTGTTGAGTCAAGGTCAATGTCACTGTTACTATTTTTAGAAAATCATAGTCAGAACTCTAGCGACTTTTTTCAGGGATTCTCGTCCAAGGTCACACACTTTACTTTAAACACGTAATAGCTTGCGGGGTTGGAGTGGGGTTGGTTGGGTGGGTTGGGGGGGGGGGGGGGAGGGATAGCGGACACGTTCATGTAACTTCACCAATACTCAGTATGCATGCTATTATAAGCAGTTTTATATATATATTACATATATGTACATTTCTTCTTACGTAAACTAGATTATACCTGCTAGCAAGAGTAGTTATGATCTTTCTACACAAATTTGAATAAGCCTGGTTCGGATAGAGACAGGCGCTGCTCTACCAAGACTTTAACACACTGAGTACAAACATTTAGGCCCCACATAACCCCAGTATGGGGTAAAACATTTGGTTTCTTGGATACAATACTTAAGCAACAAGGCCGTCATTACCTTCAATACGATCTCTACAGAGGTAATACAAATTATAGTACGTTCGGTAAGAGTATACTTGTTCCAGAGAACAAGATGGCCTCTGTTTAATTTAGTGTCACCTACTAACAATGAAAGGCGGTTACCTTGATATCTGATAAAACGAGATAGATTTAGAATTATTTATATTGTGTGAGAAATGTCTGCTGGGGATATATCCACTTGTCAAAATACAATGTATATTTTTGTACTTCTTTGACATGTCCCTGTGGATTCGATATTCAATGTCTTGTGATCTACACAAAGTTAGATTTTTCAATAATCGTTAGCACACCAAGCCGTTTTCTTGTTTTTAAACTTTGCCCTTATTTAGGAACGTGGAATTACATACATGGATTGACAAATATTTACGTGGCGGATATCGTCGATGAATTAGAAAACGGCTTAACCTTTAGGAACACCTGGTCTTAATCCTTGTTTTTTCCATGTTTTACTTAACAATCTTTCCGTCGTCATATTTTTCTCATTAATTACATCGACATAGACTTCATATTACGATTCTTTTAACAAACTGGTATTTTCTTGTTATCTAAAAAATTATGAAATATATGTAAATGCATTTTTAAAACATTAATAGCGCAGACTTGAACGGTAATTATAACAGGTATTCGCGCATAGCTAATTAAGAAACATTGTCATTTACATCTCAACCTGTGGTGTTACATACTTAGAAAATTCTCTTCTGTAGTCATTAATTAACATTAGGTATTTAAATTATTGTTCTGCATAATAAAATGTAAAAACTGTACATAAAACATCTTTTCTGAACGAGTCTACAATTTTTGCATTTAACCGAGTCTCTGTCGATATGAAAGAAAAACGGTGATGTGTTTCGAATATAAGATTCTGTTTATCACATAACGTAGATATACTTTATCCAGCATTTCTGAAAACAGCACTTAATTAGACACTGATATTAAATCAAAACTGACGATGAGTTCATCTAATATGTCTTTCTTTAGTGACGTCATAATACATGTAATCAGTGAAACTATGGCATCACATTGAAACAATTGAAACATTAATGACAAACAAACATGACATACATACAATGATATATCGTAGGCACAGATATCCTTGCTCCAGCACAGCTAGACTTGACTTACATCCTAGTTGGTTTCACTGATTCCTTCACAAAAAATATCCCTTTTATTAACTTTTATATGCAAATTCATAACTAAAACCTATTTTCCTCTTAAAACGCTTTATTTTAAATAATTGTAACCTCTCATCATCACATACCTTAGTTATACTATCCACATTTACAGTCCTTACCCGCAATCTTAAATCAATTATCCGTATATGCTGTGTCATTGTGGTAATTACATTTTACAGATATTTTCAGCATACATATACATCTAGGACTCATCTAATACGTATGAATACATTGCTATCTGAGCATCATACCAGATACGTTTAATAGTTTTTTCTTAATTTGTTAAATTCTGTGTCACCTATTACGTGAGCCCTTCGACAAAGGCATATATCGTCTATATTAAGAGCGTCGTTATGGAGACTTGGGTCAGTATACAAAGTATCCGGACTATTGAGGTGTCGGATTGAAATGATCGTATCACAAGCAAATCGATGTACACTTCCATTGGAATCCCAGCACGTTCGTTCGTCTTTTAGGCGACCGGGGTTCGATTCCCAGAGGTTTCGTGTAGTCACTTGTTCAACTTTGTAGGTATTCCTGGCACTCTTTTAGAGAAAACCCTATTTATTTGGCTTTAAAATTAAAATCTGTTTCACAATTGCTGCGAAATACAGTTTAAAAATTTAAGTGTGTGAAATTCTGCTTGATTGGTTCAGTAAACTAGACACACTTCATTGTGTCCTGGCCTCTATTCGTACGATTCTGACCTTTTAAGTCAATGACGTCATTTAAGAAAAATCTTTTGATACGTTTACTTAAGTGAAGCTTCATTTACATATGTAAACTCTACAGACTTATAGCTACAGAAAATATATTTTTTTCTAAACTCAGATTTCATCATTTCATATGTAGCATGGAGTTTTACGAGGGAAGTATCATGCAAAATTATATGATATGTTTATTTCTGTTTTATAGAGGATCCGTCACAGTTGACCGCACATATGTGTAATAAAGTCGACAGTTATGTACATAGACACATGTCAGGTAACACACATAGCGTTCTAGTTGGAAGTCTCTTACTTTATAGTGTATATATCCATACAGACTTTCGGAACCCCATGGACTAGATTCATGTACCATGTACATAAAATATAATCGGGTGTCGCAATACTCTTCATGGTTCAATGCCTGTTCTTAGTGCCTAAGTAAAGTGTAAACATGTGTACATATAGCGGCCATATTGGAACAAAATAGGAAATACGTGAGCCTTAAAACTCAAATTTCGTGTGACCAGAGTATGGTCAGTAACAATACGACTACACGTGGCGTGTATTGGACAGAACTGACCCTGCCCGAAGACAGGTGAACTATGGGACTAAGTACAGGTCCCAGGTGAAGCCTGACAGGTATTGACAATCGGCAGTGATTAGTATTGAGCAGACAATTAACAGAACGTAACTCTAATTCCGTGTGGTGGAAAATATGTGGAGTGGTAACGTGGTAAAGATGGATTATCATTCAACTACTTGTATTTTTGTGTAGCGTGGTATCAGCATGTCCACTCGTGGTAAGTATACAAAATGTACAGACCTAGCTTTACTGTTTGTTTACAAATATACAAAATGCCCTGTGTTTTCAGTCGATATACAATGTACACAGACGACTATTGTAGTACATATCTCGACACGGCATTGACCAACGGTGACCACGAATATAAAACATAATTATTTTTATTTTACCTACAAAATATTTGAAATATTATTAAAAACCTCTTCCTAATTAATAGTATTCAGTTAAATTTGGAAGACAAATATTCAGATGGAACTGTTGACACTTTGGGAAATAATTTGTTCTAATAAATTCAAGTTAGACGGCATTTACATGTCAGTCTAAAGCATACTTGATTTTTTCCCTGTGATTTAGCGGGCAAGTTTACAAGGTCACAAAATTGACAGCAAAGGTCATACAGGATCATACGATAAGGTTATACGGGGTCATATTGTTAACATAGTAAAGTCATAAAAGGTCAAAGGGTAAACACGATAAGGTCATAGAAGGTCATACAAGGTCACAGATTTAAAAGTGTTACACGGTAGTGTTAGCATCCGGTCAATACAACTGATACAACACGCCTCTCCTTAAAACTGAAACTTGAAAGTTTAAATCCTGATTTCTGCTTTTAACATCCGGGTAGTTGTAGTTTTTTTTCTGTCCCAAACATCAAACTTTTTGACGTTCTGATTGGGCATCTGCAGTGAGATTTAGCTGTCAAATTGTCTAATGTGATAAGGGGTGGTTGAAACTGGGGTATGTCTTTCTTTTAGACCCCCCCTCCCCCCCCCCCCCCACTCCACCATCCCCGCACCCCTGGGATGTCAACAGCCTGGTTTTACAGACAGCTTTAACAGCTTAATGAACACTTATTGTTTGAAGCAATGAAATATTTAAATTTCGTTAATACTGTAAAGTAGCGTTTTTCAATTATGACTTTTACTGAAATAAAATGTTTCTAGTTTGTGTATTTCCCTTTTGAAAAATGTATTTGTACACACGGTAAGTAAAATGTGTATATTAATACATGTTTCCATACAACATCCTTACCTGCAGATAAAAGTGCATGTAGTTGCATACATATTTATGCATATTCTATGCATGAATGACCTGACAAAAAGTGCATCAGGTGAAGATATTATCTAGGTTAACTTCAATATGGAAGTAACAGTGCCTTAAAGGGTGTAACAAGTAAATTTTGAGTAGTTTTCTTGACGTAAATGAAACGTACGCTTGCGAGCGTATTTCAGAATAATATTTCAATTTTCGAAGGGATTGGGTCAGATAAATATGAAAATCTACGATTGAGTGTACATGTATATGGCGAGCATATCGCCCTAGAGTAAATCTGTATGGTACATATGTGTGTATGTACCACGAGCGTAGTATGTACTGTTGTCACACAGATACCACCCCCGGGCTATCATAGTACAATGAATGTGATGGACGAACATAGGTTTCTGTGGTCTGGTATAACGGTCACCTTAAAAGCCGAATGGTCAGTCAACCGCTTTAAATAAATTTTCACTTTTATTTATCAAATTAGCTGTTACGCTCATCCCAAAAGGCAAGTGACCGGTCATCTGGGGGTGAGGGGCTGTTGGTGGTGGTGGGGTGGGGGTCCGGTTTAGTGTAGAGATGATCGGTGATATCCATATTTAGGTCACTTGAGACAAAGTCGCATGATGACCTATTGCGATCACCCTTTGTCCGGCGTCATGCGTCCGTAAACTTTTAACATTTTCGACTAGTTCTCAAAAAAACCCTGAACCGATTTCAATGAATTTTTGGCAGAAACCTGCCAATGCCAAAGGCAAACAAAAATAGTGAATAATACTGTTCCTACCCCTGGTCAAAGTGACTAAAAATTCTAAAACCTTCTTCTCAACATCCAAACATTATAGAGCTAAATGCTCTTCGTGGATGGAAGGGTCTTAAGGTGATTTACCAAAATTGTGAAATTTCATGGCCCCAGGGTCGTACATTTCAGCCTGGGGAGGGGGTGGGGGGTGGGTAAGCTTTACTATAGTTTGTATAGGAAAAGTACATTTTTTAGCAAAATTTTTAAAATTTCCATAAGAAATATTTCGAACTTGGTTAGAATTATAAGCATAGGATGACAATGTGCTGGTATACAAATTTTGATCCTGACTGACTTCCAGGGGCTGATGGGCGGGACCAAATGGGGTCAAATTGACTAAAATTTCAAAAATCTTCTTCTCCGAACTAAGACATGGTAGAATCAGATGACCATTGTGGTTGGAAGGGTCTTAAGGTGCTTTACCACAATAGTGAATTCCATGGCCCCAGGGTCCCGTGGGGAGGTGTCAAGTTTACTAGAGTTTATATAGGAAAACTGCAATTTGAGTAAAATGTTTTTTATTTTCCATTGGAAATAACTTGGTAAGAATTATCAATATTTAATGCCAGTTTTTGCGGTGTGTATATATTGACACTGAACCGAAAGGACTTAAAACATATCACAGACGTCATACTCTCATCAATGCCACAGATTCTTTCTCATACCACTTAAAGGCTACTTACCCTATAAGCTTTATATTCAATATTGCTTACTTGAGATAACATTCAAGACTGCTTAGTCTCTTTTTGTGTATTCAAATTCAATTAAGTTTTCAAAACTTGTCATAAACAACTAGCTAGGAATTCTAAGCGTTTCAACAGCAGAAAAATGACGAAACAGTCTCTAACATCTTTAAACCTTTGAAGTTGTGATCAGATGAACAATTCAAAATGTAAAGCTACATGAGATTTCAACGAAGGAAAAAAGTAGCAAAGAATCCAGAAACTCGCACAGATCTGAATAAGTATATCATTCTGTAGACAAGATTTCCGATATCCGATAACCCTATCTCTTCAAACATCGTCACATTACCTGCGTGCAAATTGGCTTGATACGGAATAATTTAGTTCATATGATACACCTTTAGTGAATATCTTTTGAAAATTATAGTGCAGACATCCTTTGTTTATATTGGATGACAAAATTCTTAAGGAGCTACAACTCACCGCTGTCTTACCTAGTCTTTTAATAAGAACCTAAACTGTAATTGATATTGTTTACACAGGAAGCATACTTCATGAATTCCATTCTAAGAAAGACGTATATGCACACACTACTATTCTGAACTTCCTTTCTCGGCTTAATATTCTACTTAAGTGTTACGATTGTTGTTCATATTTCCTCATCAGATCAGCGTCGTCTTTGATTTCATGGATTTAAACCTAACGTAGACGAACGTGTTATGTTTTGTACTATCTAGTTTTTAAATTTCTGAACCAGGTATAATCTTTGGTGACACGAGATCATTACTTAGAAATGGAAATCTTTATAGAAAACGACTCAAACATGGGTTAGATACAAAATCAATAAAATATAGTAGATGTATTGATTAGTTCCGAGGTGCTTCAACAGAAAACGTTTAAAATCGTTATTCATGATAAAAAAAAGACAAAACAGATGTGATATTACTTTCGGTCGAAGACAGCATGTCTGACTAGTATTTCTCATTTGTCTACTGTTGTAATTTATCTCCCCTTCGGCTGAACTCTCAAGAGAGCTCAAAGGTTCTCAGTAACTGGGAGCTCTTCCCTCTTCAAACTTAAAAACATGTTTTAATTGCTTATATTTACAATTATCACTGCTTCTAAATCAATATCTCTCCATAACTGCAATTTAGGACGTGACTCGGGTCATCGCGTATGAATATATGTAAATAATGACGAACTTCTTTCCGCATAATTCGTGTCTATGTTTACAAAAAAAGAAAAAAAAAAAAAAAACCCACTAGAATGTAGACTAAGATATGTATGTCATAAAGTACAGTTATGATACTGTTGTAATTTACAAGATATTGCGATTTTTGTCAGTAAAATGACTGAACTACAATAATGTTATTTTGTTGTCACGGAATAAGTAGGCGAAGTTTTGGCTGCTATTGTGCATGGAAGAATATGACGTCAGAATATACTTCGATGTAGATTATGCATAACATTTTGAATGCTGTTATAATTTTTTAAACTCAAAATGTATATGTTAATCTTTTATTATCCGGAAATCCCTCGCGATGAACGTTTTTTTTTTTACTTTTTTTTAGAAAACAAATCAATTATTCAATATTTAGTGGCGCTTATTTACAAATCAAATAAGATCATAAATAGTGTCATTCAGATTATGTTTCTTGACAGCACTCTAGCGACATAATTCCCTGTGGAATTAAATCAAATTTTATATAATTGACCTTCTTTTTTCTTGTGCTAATTGAATAATGAAAAGCGAGGCAATTTGTATCGTTTGTAATATTTTAATTTGTTTAGTTTATGAGGTCGTAAATCCAAGTTGATAAATTTTTGATAAACGCAATTTACCTCGTGCTTCGCTGGTTTTATTGCGTCATAAACTTAAGTAGATAAAAGGTAGATACTGAAATACAGTCATATGCACCTTACGTAAAGCATCGCTAACTAGGTACGTACATGTTTGGGAGAGCAATTTTTGAATGTTGATATCTTTTCATGTTGAACTAATTGGGTAAAAACTTACCTTATATATCTTTTGTATGTAGAAAAATACTTCTTTTTATGTTTTTGAAAGCTTGTAATTACATAATTACACGTCACACACACATTCTATTTTGTTTGTATACAATAGCCACTGTGTTTCTACGTGTGGGCGAGTTTGTACCACTATCGATGGCTGAAATTGTGTAAACTTAGATGTCTGCAGATTTGATAAAAAAATCTGTTCACATGTTTTGAGAAAAGGATAACTATACTAAAACCAGAAATTTAATTTAATCAATCAATCAATCAATCAATCAATCAATCAATCAATCAATCAATCAATCAATCAATCAATCAATCAATCAATCGATCGATCGATCGATCGATCAATCAATCGATCAATCAATCAATCAATCAATCATGACTTTTCAATAATCTTCCGCCTTTCGACTTCTTTTGATTTTCCTCCGTCGCTTTTAACATCTTAAAACATTAGACCCTTAACATCAATGATAAGTCCAAGAAGGACGAAACAACTGTGCTGCTGTTTGCCTTGTCTTATTCCCTTTGTACGAGTTCAGAAGCTTCTGCTATTATTTCTATAAATCATATCGTGTCCTAGTTTCATACCATAAAGTATTAAATGTTATTTGTAGGCCCAAGAAATACAAGAAATGAAATAAAACAAAGTAAAAAAAAAATTAAAACAAATAGTAATTAAATAAAGAAAGACCCCCCTCCCCCCTCCCCCCCCCCCCTCCCCAAAAAAATGAAGGGTATTAGAAAAGGTCACGATGAGACTTTGTCTCAGGTGACCTAAAAAACAACAAAATACAAACAAACATCAGAAATATCGAACTGTTTGATAAATACAAACACATGTTGAATACATTGTGATGATTACAGACACAGGTACACTACAAAACAGCACACCTGTATAACAATGTAGTGGAGAAACTATATCCGGGTAATTTGTGAGTCACAGTCACGAGTGTACGGTCAAACTGCACCCTGCATTGTTTAGGTCTTGTTGGATTCCGATTTCGACACTGATCAGAAATTCAATATGGCCGACTGGAACTAAAACTTCAACCTCATATATGTTGTATCTCTATTGTAATATTGTGAAAAAAGGATTCGATTTGATTGAAATCTATATAATACGTATCGTTATTAAAGTTCAAATCCTTTACTTTAAATGGTTTCAATATTATGTTGTCACTTACCTGCTTCCGTTTAGAATTTGCTCGGGTCCAAAAGTACAGTTAGCGGCCATCTTGAATTGTCTTGTCTTAATTACATGTAGTTCTGTCACCTGGAACCCTTAAGTTTTCATGACACTAAAATGTATATTACAGTATCGTTTCAATGACCGGCACAGATATGGAATACAAATGTCTACTGTAAGTCAGTATTTATCATCAAAAACTTTATGCGTCTCTTTGTCGTCTCGGAGACCGTTGGCATTGTAGTTCAAATTATTTCTTTACATGTTCTGTAAGAAAGAAAAACATGTTGAAATCGACAAATATAATCCTTTGTACTTTTAGACAACAAAGTAGTCGTTCTTAAACAATCTGATTCACGCATAAAAAGTCTGCATTTACATACAAATCATCATTTGGCTGCCGAATTTGGATGTCGGAAAGAATACCCCCACGCGACCGGATGTGTAGACACGCGTGCGCACTAAACGATTACGAACTATCCTTTCCTTCATTAAAATTGTATGATGGCAAAGTTGTTTTTCTTAATTTAACAAAAAAGAAATTTGAAATCGCATCCATATAAGAATTTCATTCCAGCTCAAACATGTCCACATATAATTAAATATTGTTTACCAGTTAATATTTTTTGTTTCGAATGACTGTCTACAAAACTCGACTCCTCGAAAATAGAAGAGACATGTAATTGAAAATAGTCGATAAGACATAGTTAGAAATTCAAATGTCATTTTTTTGCAAATATAACACTTTGAAATTAAATTTATGTTTACGTGGTCGGAGTGTTTTTATGCACTTTAATATTTGAGATTAAAGATATCGCTAATTTTGTTACATAAATTGATTTTCGGGAACAGATTTACATCTCAGGGAGAGATTTAGCACACAGATTATTTTCTCTACATTAGCTGCAGATCATATCTCTTCTGCATACACAACTCAATTAGAATTGGAATAATGAGAGTGTTTACAAAAAAAAAAAAAAAAAAAACTGTTTACAATGATCTTGCATAATAAATGCACACTTTGAAATACTATAGTGTATTTGGCATGAAGATCAAAAAACATTTATAAATGTTATCAGAACTTTCTGTGTCTAACTTTTTGTAAAATAATAAATAATGTAAAGGTTTAGAAAAATGACAGACAGACAGACACAAAACTTGTATTGTGTTAAACAAAAATACATAGACAAGTAGATAAGAAAAGGAAGAAAAAATGAATTCATAAAATCAGAAACCGAATCCGGACAGACATGCAGATGTATATGATAGAAACAGACACCGGACAGACATGAAGATGTATATGATAGAAACCGACTCCGGACAGACATGAAGATGTATATGATAGAAACAGACTCCGGACAGACATGAAGATATATATGATAGAAACAGACTCCGGACAGACATGAAGATATATATGATAGAAACAGACTCTGGACAGACATGAAGATGTATATGATAGAAACAGACTCTGGACAGACATGAAGATGTATATGATAGAAATAGACTCTGGACAGACATGGAGATGTATATGATAGAAACAGACTCTGGACAGACATGAAGATGTATATGATAGAAACAGATTCTGGACAGACATGAAGATATATATGATAGAAACAGACTCCGGACAGACATGAATATGTATATGATAGAAACAGACTCTGGACAGACATGAAGATGTATATGATAGAAACAGATTCTGGACAGACATGAAGATGTATATGATAGAAACAGACTCTGGACAGACATGAAGATGTATATGATAGAAACAGACTCTGGACAGACATGGAGATGTATGTGATAGAAACAGACTCTGGACAGACATGAAGATGTATGTGATAGAAACAGACTCTGGACAGACATGGAGATGTATATGATAGAAACAGACTCTGGACAGACATGAAGATGTATATGATAGAAACAGATTCTGGACAGACATGAAGATGTATATGATAGAAACAGACTCCGGACAGACATGAATATGTATATGATAGAAACAGACTCTGGACAGACATGAAGATGTATATGATAGAAACAGACTCTGGACAGACATGAAGATGTATATGATAGAAACAGACTCCGGACAGACATGGAGATGTATATGATAGAAACAGACTCCGGACAGACATGAAGATGTATGTGATAGAAACAGACTCCGGACAGACATGAAGATGTATGTGATAGAAACAGACTCCGGACAGACAGGGAGATGTATATGATAGAAGCAGACTCTGGACAGACATGAAGATGTATATGATAGAAACAGACTCCGGACAGACATGAAGATATATATGATAGAAACAGACTCTGGACAGACAAGAAGATGTATATGATAGAAACAGACTCTGGACAGACATGAAGATGTATATGATAGAAATAGACTCCGGACAGACATGAAGATGTATATGATAAAAACAGACTCCGGACAGACATGAAGATGTATAGGATCGCTAGCTCCACGCAGGGTATCATTGATGTGTTTATAGTAAACCAATTCTTTAGTAAGTGTGAGTTAGTGTGCAGCCATACGATATCGACCATACGTAAAGAACCCCGTAATGTTAGCTTCCAATTCCCGACACTAATACACTAAGTTGTAGTCTTTCTTGCTAAAACTAGATTTAAATATCTCCTGGTAGAAATTTAAAACCTAGATGACTGCATATCATCATGCCGTCAATTATAACCCGTAATATTGAAATCGACTGAATTGTAGGGGTAAACATTCTTGACATTGATTACGTCATATGGGGTCTCTTCTTTTATGAGGACAAACCTGTTCACCTGAGATGGACCTGCATTTCTCCTTAAGGCATTTGAATATGTCGTTTTTTTATCGATTGGATCAGTTGGACTGGGATGGTTTTTATTGTCTTATTTTACTTTCTGACGCGCCATGACTAAGCCTTTCGAGGTGTTTATCGATATTTGCATGCAATGCTACAATTACCAGGTCGCCGAACTGTTTTTTCCGCATCAACGAACAAGCATCGTGTTCCAAGGTCTTTTCCGAGCAAACCGTTTGGACTGCGATAGACACATTTCCTAGTCTCGCCGCCGAGGTAGAGTCGGGTAGGCGGGTGTAGTTATTTTAAGGATGCATGTGCCGTATTAAATATGTAGAAATAATGATACCCAACGATGAGAGTATTCTTGTGTGACGTCATAAAACCAGGCTCTAAAACTGATGACGTTGTCTGACGAATTACTGCACGACACCATATGTTGCATCTGGACTTTTTTTTTTATCTTTTCTTCATCATTTGTACATCTGTTTACCTACATATTGCGGTCTCGATTAAAATTTCACAAAGATAAAAGAAAAAAATGCGTTTATTGGATCCTCAGTGTTGAATGTTAATTGTCTTTATGACGACCTGTTTGGAATGAGCAGAAACTGATTATAATTTTTTCACGTGTTTCCAATATCAATAATCTGTCTTAACCGGTCAGATTGGCAATCACCCCAAATGGCTTCAAATAAACTCAAATATCATAAATTATATCTCTTCATTCGAAAAATGTATTTCATGAAGAAAATATATGAAACAGAAAATGTGGTTAAGAATTAAAACAATTCCTCACGTGCTCATGTTGTATGTTTGTTGATTATGCAAATACATAATATTCTGAAATATATCAGCACCACATGAATGATCAATGTGTTTAAGATATTTTCCATTTTTTTTGAACAGTTGTCGTCCTTGGCATTGCCATACTGTTGGTATGCGGACGGCGAAAGGCAGGTGGCGCGTCTGGCAGTGGCGGAAGTGACATGCCGAGATTGACAGTTACAGACCCGAATGTCCGCGAATACAGGCCAAGTAATGGAACCAACGTCACAATCACGTGCACTGGTGTGAACTTCGTCAAGGATTATAGGGTAGGTACTAACATACGGAAACTCTGCTCTTAAACGGTAGTTACTAAAATGCGGAATATGAAAATTTTACGTGTCAGAAAAATACGAGCATTTTACGGGGAAAATTCTTAAACAAGGAAAAGTGATTATTCTGATCAATTTTTAAATTTTGTGAAGCAAAGTATTCCAGGGAAAGTCTGGAATGTAACTATGTTGCATAATTTGTTGAAAATAATACTCTATTTTTATTAAATATATTTCCAAGTGACGAAGACAAGTGGTTTTGCTTGATCAGCCTATGTTGGTAACATACAGATATGGTTTCGTGTTTTCATTGGTTCTTAAACACGTCTTTTCATTGGTCTAGTGTTTTTTCTATCCCTTAAGGTTGATTGGTCGGTTAAAACACGCATCGGACCGAAACCTATCACTAGTGCCGCAGAGAAAACACCCGACGATCCGACCAAGTATCATGTGGCCAGTTCCTCCTCCAGTGACGGGGACACGTTCACGCTGACCATAATGTCCGTCAGACAGAAGGACAGCGGACAGTATATTTGTTCTACCTACTATGAAGGCGGTATAATCGAGGGCGCGCTCAAAGTCGTGGTCGAGGGTAAGAACCTCTTCAAACTTGCACGATTCTTAAAAAAATCACCAAAATTAAGTAAATTTGGGGAAAAAAACATAGTTCATTTTTTCCTTTCTGTTTTCTTTCTTTGTTTTTCTTTTTTTTTTATCTCATCTGCATTTAGAGACTAGCATTTTTATCAATCGATTCTGGAACATTTATTTGGCTAGTCAGTCACTCGATCGAATAAGTTTAATGATAAGAAAGTGCTTCGCATTGCAATATCTTTTGTTAAGAGAACAGATCTATGTCTTCACATCATCACATCATCTGTGTTGATAAAACGAGGCGAAACTTATTACAGATATTCCCGTGCTACATGTCTTCGCTCGCAATATATCGGCTCCTATCGGAGGTTGGGCGGGACTTTCCTGTGAAGTTTTCGCCGAACCGAAAATCCAGGAAATCGTCTGGGAACGGAACAACGATATCATCAGCAATGGCACGGATGAAAGGTCAGTCTTAACGTCCGGTTTATAAGGTTCTTGAAATCCGGTTTAGAAAAACTAGAAAGTTCTAAGAAAAAGCCATCTTATGCCAAACATTATTAGAGTTCGAAATAACGACAGACAGTAAGAATGATATTGTTTAAAAATATTACCATATTCTAGAGTCATAGTGTTATTTATATTTGACAAAATGAATAAATACGTGTGTTGACTTTTATGTAAAGCACTACTGAAAAAAGTCTTGTGGAGAGTAAAAGAAAGTTTTGGAAATCTAGTTCACTTTTGTTAAACTGTTTACTTTTATGTTTTTTTTTCGTTTCAGATATTTCATCTTTAATCGCGGAACAGAAATGATTTTGACCAAGTTAATGATTTTGAATGTATCACATGACGATGAGGGCAGCTACACGTGTGTTGCTAGGAACGACAAAGGGTTATCAAGTCATCAGATCTGGCTGTACAGTAAGTTATCAGAAAACAAAGTATTTCACGTTGTGCACCAATAAGATTTACATGATCAACTTATGTCTTGGTTCATTTTTTAATTAAAATTATTTTTCTATGAACTTTTCAATGTTATTGACGATTTTTTAACATTGTTGACTGATACTCAGTTCAATTCAATATCACGTCTAATTATCTAGATCTCAAATGATCGAGAGAGACAGAGACACAGAAATAGACCCAGAGAGAGAAACACACACAGAGAGAGAGAGAGAGAGAGAGAGAGAGAGAGAGAGAGAGAGAGAGAGAGAGAGAGAGAGAGAGAGAGAGAGAGAGAGAGAGACAGCTAGACAGACTGACTGACAGACAGAGACAGACACAAAGATAGACGCAGAGAAAAACAGAGACAGAGACAAAGAGAAAGAGAGAGAGACACAGAGCGAGAGAAAGACACACAGAGAGAAATGGAAAGAGACAGAGACAGAGACAGAGAGACAGAGACAGAGACAGAGACAGAGAATCAATACCTAGATACAAACACAATACAAATTTTGCATTAGATGAAGTATAACCAGGTAATATATAACAGCTGTTTAGTCCCTCTAGGACTCATCGGTAAAGCTACGGACTTTAAGTTAAGTATCCGAATCCAGAAGACAGACTCAATAATCAAACACTATTGTATCTATTACAGCATTTGTCTCAAATCAAAGTGGAACACCGGAAATGGGGTTTCTACCTCTGAAGAGTGCTAAGATAGTTGAACCGAGTCGGTACCATGCCAGTGTAGCAGTACAAGGTACTCTCCGGGTCACGTGTCTTGTAACCGGGTTTCCACATCAACCAAAAAAGGTAAACATATAGATAGTTTCAAGCAGACTTTATTGTTTCATATGGGTAAACAAAGTGCGTGTTCATTATGATGTCATCATGTGTGCTTCATAGAAAAAAAAGTTTTTTTTCGGTAGGGGATACTATAGAAATCATACATTTTCGTGAAGTTAAAAATTCGTGGCATTTCTAGAAATAATATTTCGTGACAAATTCATTAATACAACTTTACCAGATCCTACATTTTTTCATTCACAAACACCTGCATGTGCATTCTGCATTCGCACACTAAATACATGTACACCAATGTACACCAATTGCAACCACCCCCATAAAAATAATAATATGAATATGAACAGCAATATTAACAACTCAGCACCATTATTTTATTGTGTTTTTTTTTCAACGCACCAATTTTACATGATTTTCCAGATGCTCTGGCGCATTAGAAGTTTCGGAGATGGCCGTAAACTGCAACTCTCGGGTTCAGAAGAGCGTCGCTATGATGGCGTCACCATCACCACCTACGTCATGGAAAACGCTACAGGGTTTTATTATAATCTCATGTACTACCCTGTCATGTACAATAACACCGGAAGTTACACGTGTGAAATCCTTCACCGCGACGGCGTCAGCAAGGACACTATCAACATCACTGTATCAGGTACGGAAAGTGAAAGTAGACTATCGAACTCACCAACAACAATACGACTGATGGTGGTTGGATTCTGTTGATGTTGGTTAGTCCCTCTTAATACCAAAAGTCATGTATGAAGTCTGTAGTAATTACCTGTATGATCATATCTTTATAGTGACAAGGCTGTGGACAGGTAGGGCGTAAGAATTGTAAGAGGCGGCTAAATAGGGATCTTCTTTTCTTCTAGATAAACTCTAAGGATATAAGGACCGTAATAACGCGGTAGATTTTTTGTCTAACAACCTCCGAAATGATCCGATGTTAGTGGGTCGGCGCGACTTCCCCTGGCGGTTTAGGGCCCTTCCTGTTAACACTCTCTGAACTGTCTTGGCCGTGGTCTTCGGCAAGACACTTCTCCGCTTTAAATGGCATGCGAAAGGTCTCCAACATGTTGCCTTTTGAGTAGCCAATGGATACTGCAAGGCTGTTAGCGGGCAACCTGTCTGTTAGTGGCTGTTCAAGAGGCGATAAACTTCGCAAGCAAACAACTAGAGACTCGTTTGTCTATGGATCGGAAGCTCACCGTTATCAATGCCACGATTTTAAGAGGGGGGTGGGGAGGGGGGACGGGGGGGAAGGAGGGGGGAATCTTGTAAACAGTACTTCCGGCCGAATTTCAACACTTTGCAGTGTTAGTGATATGAGAATATGATTTGGCAATGTTGATCACCCTTTGTGGCTGACCAATACCTTTTCGTTTTATTATTGTTTATATGTAAGGACCCTGACCTCCATGGCTGGCAATTCACTCCGTAACCCTTCATTTGGCAATAATTATCTTGTGGTCACAGTGTTGAGCGTCTGTCGGAGTAAGTAAGTAATGACCCCTGTCCACTCTCTCGGTTAAACGGTGCCAAGTTGAAGGAGATTTCGTAATATTGCTTTAAAACACATCAATTTCTATATAAATATATCATCAGGTTTGACGATTAACCTAACGCAAAGTTGTACCAGTGGATTTTTTAACGTGCTAGTTAATCGTGGTTTTCATCAAAGGTATAGACAGACGTGTTATTTTGGTTTTAAGAGGGATTACGTAGGCCACGTGCATGCCACGAAACTCTCAATGGCAGTGTTATCTGCTGCTACTGACAGGATATTTCAATGTGTCATTCTACTGGCAAAAAAGGAATGTCTACATGTGCCCTTCGTGGTGGTGATATATTTGAACGACAAAATGTTGCTGTATCTTGTTCTGGGGTCGACGGGGCTAGCTCTATTAGTTACATGGTGGTGTATAATTTATAATAGAGAATAATTGTGGTCCGGTATTCATTCACGTTGTATACGTCCATTACGTAACATATCCTATCGTTTACTGTTTATAAATAACAAATGTAAATAGGCTTTTAAAATTCAAGTCAATGAATGTATCCCATAGAGATGAAAACCGCCATTGTCAGAATATACCTCTCGCATATATTTTTGTTGGAATTTGCAGCGACGGAAAAAGCTGCATTTTAGTCAATGCATTTTAGGTTAAAGTTATATTCTGAATTACTTGTTAAAGTGACACCCAAAAAGAAAGCTGATACTATTCAATCTTCTGACTTTGTCTCCATTTCTAATGCTTTGACCGCTCTCTTGTGGTAGGTGCTCCTATCGTTGTGGCTTCACAGTTGTCGACCTTTGGACTACTTGGTCACAAGGAGGTGCTGAGCTGCTCGATATGTGCTAATCCCGCCCCAACATTAGTGTTGTGGTATTTCGAGGACGCGTTGATTTCGGCATCATCAAGGTATGTGTTGTACGTGACGTGTGTATTACGTTACTGTGTTGTGTGATACGTCACTTTGTATGGTGCTACGTCATTATATTGAGAAATATGCATCTGTGCACTTCTTTCACCCGATAGACTACGCTAGTTTAAAATGCTCTCAATTCAAAGCATGACGTAGAGAGAAGGAACTAATACATGAAGTTCATCCTTTTTAACTATGTGGGACGCCAGTCCCTTGTGGGAAATAAATATGTCACTTTGAGTTAAAAACTATCGTTCGTAACACGTCATTATAACTAAAACCTCACCACGCTGTGTAATAACTTTTATCATCGTGGTGCCCACAGTGCGCAGAAATAGGTAACATCAGGTATGTTAAGACCAGATAAGAAATGTTCTGTAATATATGACAGTAAAGTTCTCTGCCTTTACAAAACTGTAGATAAATGCTCTTTATTTCAGGATTGAGCAGAGTTTGACCACAGTGAATTCCGTAGAACAGAATGCGACCCTAACAATCAAATCGATCACTGAGGATGATTTTGGCACCTACACTTGTAAGGCATACAACAGCGTCACGCATGGAATGGCAGTGCAGGTCATTCAAGGTCAGTTAAGTTTATATAAGGTCAGTAGAGGTCATACAAGGCCAGTCGAAGTCATACAAACTCGTTAGATGTTTTACAAGGTCAAATTAACTACAATGTTTTATAATGTCAGTAGAGCTGTTACAAGGTCACTTTGGGTCACATCAGGTCGTACAAGGTCATACAATATCAACACATTCTAAATATTGTTTAGATAAACCAGCGTAGACCTTTATCGCAGGGGAAAATGTCACATGACCCGTTCCAAACAATTTATTGGTCATCATATTTACATTAAACTTTATTTGACTTCCAAAAAACTTCCAGATTTTTTAGTAGATAACCTCCTCCATTCTTCATCACTTAATTTCTTGTCGGTTCAAATCCTATTTTTTGTTTTCTTTTGTTATTATTGTTGTTTTGTTGGTTTTTCATTTTTTTGCTTTGAAGTACTGATTACAGCTGTGATAAAAATCATTTTCGTCCACCAAAATAATTCCTGTTTCACGTTTGAGCTCAGAAACACTTTGTTACTTTACTTTCAGATGTTGACGAGTGTAGTTTTGACCATCAGTGTCACCACGACTGTATAAATGGACTAGGCACGTACACATGCACATGTGCAAGTGGTTACAAACTGATGTCTGACGAAAAAACATGTGAAGGTAAGACCACGCACTGTCACGTGACACCTACGTTGAGTTTAGTGTTGATGGACACCTATTACGTAATTCTAAATATTGACCGTCCTGCACTTAGTTATGTAATCACGTGTTAACGTCACGTGTGACGTACAGCACAGTGCATTTGTAACAAAGCTGGCGTAAACACACGTACTTGTTGGTATTAGCCATGTTTATTACATGTTGAATATTAATAATGTTACATGTACAAAAGGAACATCTCATCAACATAAAGAGTTTATACACTAGTAATTCACATTGTGTCTCGTATCAGAACTGTCCCTGTATAAAAACAGTACTTCTAAGGTTTACACTAAAATACCCACTCCTCATACTGTTCATCATGGTGTAACCTGTCTGTTCATAGGGCTAGTGAGCTCCCCCGCCTGTCCATAGTGCTAGTGAGCTCCCCCCGCCTGTCCATAGGGCTAGTGAGCTCCCCCCGCCTGTCCATAGGGCTAGTGAGCTCTCTCCCCCACCCCAAAACTCACCTCCTTTTTATCCATATTCTATCGGATTTTGTCATGGAAATGCGACGATCTAATGCCCAATTGATTGAGTTTCATATCAGGGTGGACTTCTGTTTATTAGATTGCCTAATACATGTTAACCGGAAAATCTCATGTTTCAGAGAGTTTTAATCTTTGGCGCGATGGGCATTCCCAATAGGCAGTTCGAAAGATAGTTAAAGTTATCAATAAAATATACTAATAGGATTAGTAGATATCAGTGCTGTTTACCGTAAATACAGTTTTCACATCCAGTCCTCTAGATATTACATATTGATAAAATTAATCCTACAACCAGTCAGCCAAATATTACTGACTTATGTATCTGAGATACACTAATATCGAAACCACATTTGGTAACAATATATCTAAATCCTATTTTGTTACACATTTCTTGGTTTAAAAAACAAATGGACAACTGTTTTTTTTTTAAAGTTATGAAAACTAATTTTTTAAATTATATCGAAATGCAATGAAGAGAGCAGAGATGTAAAATATTTTCTTCCGAGATATGTAATCAACAATTCATATTGTTGATTTTTCTTGGGAGTTAATTTTTGTTGAATCTACATGTCCGAGAAATAATACCAGCACTGGTGAATTTCATCAAAAAGATTTATCCACCAAAATGAAATTTCAACCAAAAAATATATATATCTGTATACAATAATGAAATTTGAGTCATACAGTATCACGAAGGGCTTAGAATAATTATGTAAAAGGTGCCTATTTAATGTATTAGAGTTTCACGGTTTAACCAAATGATTGAAGTAAAGATGAAATGTACTTTGTGTTCTCAACGTCCGTAAAATCAGGTAATTTACTGGGCCTCAATATTCGTTTAAAAAAATATGTAGCGAACCAAAATGAAACTCCCACGAAAATCAATGATTTTACCGTAATTTTTCAATTTATTTTTTGCGATAATATTCCATCTTCGAAAATTGTGAAAATCAGAAGCACACGAAAATTACAATTTTTACGGTACATGGATTGTGAATAAGGTACAGAGTAGAGGGTTGGGAGGTGTTGAAAATATGGATATACGAATATTGAGTAAAAGTGAAGACATTGAAAGAATATTGCTGCAATGTGAAATGTAAGTTTGGAAAAAAACAGACAAGCTTATCACCATTGATAAATATGTTTATCTCAAAACATTTGTTTATCTGAACAGATGTGAACGAGTGCCAGCTGACTGAGAAGGTGGCATGTGAACAGCTCTGTACTAACTACAACGGAACGTTTATGTGTTCTTGTCGCGAGGGCTGGACGTTAGACGACAATGGTAAAACATGTAAGTATATTTCAAAGTCAAGCAAGGCACTGACTAAACAACTAAACGTTTGTGTTTTTGTCGCGGGGGCTGGACTTTAGACGACAATTGTAAAACATGTAAGTATATTTCAAAGTCAAGCAAGGCACTGACTAAACAACGAAACGTTTGTGTTTTTGTCGCGAGGGCTGGACTTTAGACGACAATGGTAAAACACGTAAGTTATTTCAAAGTCAAACAAGGCACTGACTAAACAACGGAACGTTTGTGTGTTCTTGTCGCGAGGGCAGATTCTTGGACCTCGAGAAACAAAAAATGACGTACATCTCGAAGACTGGCAATGTACTCAATATAACGAATGTTTTTGTGTTCTTTTCACGAAGGCTGTGACGACAGTGGTATAACTCTGTGCTCACCATATCGCAAGAGCTTTCTTGTCCAAGAAAGAGGTTATCTTATATTGAAGCGTACGTCACAAATAATACCCTCAAATCAAAGAAAAATATACTAGGGACAAAAATCATAAAAAGTGATCAAATTCCTGGTTAACAATATCTCAATCGAGTTTTTCTACCTATGGGAACAACCTGTGCCCATCTCTTGGCGAGCATGTTTTTGTTTTCAGACGAGAGTGAACTTATCGAAATAAAGATGTAAATTACACCAAAGACACTTTTACATTACCTCAATCTTTTCCTACAACGAAACCAAGAAACACAGCCTTTCACCAAGCTGTATAATACACTTGATGTTCTCAATTTGCTTATTGTGAATTTTCCATTCCTGGATAACAACATTTGTGCATCCCCAACCTATGACGTATATATATATATATATATATATATATATATATATATATATCACGATTTTCATTTGCGATGTCGGCAGCTGACAAACTCACGATCGTGATCTTATCTCTTCTATGTGGTTCTGTTATTGTTGACCTTGCTTTCATTTAGCAACTTGACATTACTTACTGTGACCAACATTTACATGGTGGTATCGTAGTGGAAGCAAAAGACGCTTACACTTTTGGAATGTTGGTCTTACTATCCTTGTACTTTTGTAAGAGTGCCTGTATAAATCTTTCGTTTGTTCATACTTTGCTGTAATTTCATCGAATTTGTGTCTAAATTATGATACCCTTAAAATGTCGGGGTTTTTGTATTCTTGTGAGGACTCGGATAAAGTAAAACATTTAAGTATATCTCAAAATCTAGCAATATAATATTTACAACAGGACGTTTATGTACCTCTTGCGACGAAGATAGAACATGTAAAATCTCGATTACTAACGACAATGTTTGTGTATTCTCGCCACCAGGGCAGCGTATAAAACCACAACACATATATCCTAAATATAGAAGTGATGCAAGGGGCAAAGGTTGCCATGAAATTTATTAAGGAAATTTCAGTCTTCATTGGGTGTATAGGATAAAAAGATAAAAAGATTCTCAAAATTAATCTTACCGGATAAATCATTTGATATCATATATTTCAATCTTTTAAACATCATCTTAAAATAAATTCGATTTCGAGCAGCGCTACGATGTGCATAAGAAATTCTATTACTAATGAAATATTTTATTGTATTAAGACATTATTAAGAGGGGTACGGAAAGAGAATGTCTTGTTATATTTTATCTGATATTGAGACAGCTTGTATTGATTGTTATACCAACTATCACCTGTACACCTGTTAAAGAGTCATCCTCTCACCACTCTCAAGATCATTTCATTACGAAGAACTTAATACTATGAAACAATACTGAGCCAATTCTAGATCAACAAATACACAAACACATTCAAGAATATTTAAAGACCAGAAGGTGTTTTGTTCTTTTCAAACAAAGTATATAAAATCATCCAAACACGAAAACAAACTGTTTGTTTAACCAAACAAAATATAAAAGATTGTTTAAAAGGGAAAATAATCGGTTACGGCCAAGCTCGGGACTTAGACTCAAATAGCAGTGTCTAACCCCTGCATTCTACAAAAAAAAAGTGAATAGTTTTTTTAAGAGTTTAGCTTAAATCAAGCTGCGTCATACATGGGTTTTGTTCTTTTAGGATTCATCAGTGATGCTAAGAGTCTAAACCATCTCATTTTTTCTGTTCAAACAAAACTAACAAAGACTTTCAAACACTTACGAAAAAATGCATTGTGTCCATTACAACAAAAATATGAAAAACGTTGAAAAATGAAAATCTATTTTTGAGCTCAAACAAATTATACATGAACTTCCCCAACATGTAAGACGTCCCTTT